>NC_045434.1:188796309-188891840 GCF_002776525.5 Piliocolobus tephrosceles | reverse complement strand
GGTCTAGGTGAGGCGGGATGTGGACCTGTAGCAAGGTCTAGGTGAGGCGGGATGTGAGCCCATAGCAAGGTCTAGGTGAGGTGAGATGTGGAACTGTAACAAGGTCTAGGTGAGGTGGGATGTGGACCTGTAGCAAGGTCTAGGTGAGGTGGGATGTGAGCCCATAGCAGGGTCTAGTTGAGGTGGGATGTGAGCCTGTAGGAAGTTCTAGGTGAGATGGGATGTGAGCCTGCAGCAAGCAGTATTTGGAGCGAGTTAGTAAAGAGGAGATGAGATTTGTCAATAATGAGTGGGGATTACTTGCCCTTTCTGGGTTTCCTATCCAGAATGTTCCCTGTTGGCTAATGGCATCATCACGGGATCATTTGCTCAGGCTGGGATCTCCTACCCATCTCTCACGCTCCACACTCCTGCTTTACAGAACATTTTTTGGAGTCTCATTTCCTAGCATGAAACACAAGGAGGGCATCTCTGCACCTGCTGCCTGCTGACTGCCCTCCACTGCACAGCCTGTGTGGCCACTTGAGGTCCTGGGCATTCACACCAGGGCAGCCTATTCATGACCCTGACTTATGCAGGCTCTTCCAGCTCCCTGTCACTGCCCTAGCATATTTCTCCTCATCCGCGACTTGTCTCAGTTCTCTCTGAATAACCTTGACAAGGGGAGTAGCCCCTGCTCAGCCCCTTCCTCTCATCTGTTTTAGCACTTACCTGCTGGACTGTGATGGGTCTGTTCACTTATTCCTCCACTACACCATGAACTCCTGGAGGGCAGGGGTCAGGCCTCACTGCCTCTGTACCAGTTTCTGTCGGTGGGCCAGGCCCATGCCAGGGGCTGACAAAATGTTGACTGGGAGAACATTTTCCAAACCTTTCCCACTTCTCTAGCATGGATGGATTGCTAGGCTTTCAGACCCGTCACAGTTGTTACCTTCTAGAACAAAGGTTGGCAAACTTTTTCTGTAAAGGGCCAGATAGTAAATATTTCCCCCTTTGTGTGTCATGTGATCTGGGTCACAGATATTCAGCTCTGTTGATGTAGCATGAACATAGCCATACACGACATGTACATGAATGGGTGTGGCTGTGTTCCAATAAAACTTTATTTACAAAAAAAAAGCAAAGAGCTGTATTTGGCCTGTAGGCTGTAATCTGCTGATCCCTGGTCTAGGAGATTCTTCAAGACAATCATAGTCTTTGATCATCTTCTCTTATGAGATTTCATCACTCCAAGAGCTGATACCTACAATGTGCTCAATTCTGTTCCGAACACTTTACACATATCTTCTCATGAGAAACGCAGTACTATTGCAGGAAGTCAGGGACCCCGAATGGAGGGACTGGCTGGAGCCGCAGCAGAGGAACATAAATTGTAAGTATTTCATTTTAATATGGACATATATCAGTACCCAAATAATATTTTTATAATTTGTTACACCTGTCTTTATTTCAATCTCTGAACGTAAATTGTGAAGATTTCATTTTAATATGGACATTTATCAGTTCCCCAAATTAATACTTTTATAATTTCTTATGCCTGTCTTTACTTTAATCTCTTAATCCTGTTATCTTTGTAAGCTGAGAATGTATGTCACCTCAGGACCACTATTGTGTTAAATGTACAAATTGATTGTAAAACGTGTGTTTGAACAATATGAAATCAGTGCACCTTGAAAAAGAACAGAGTAACAGTGATTTTCAGGGAACAAGGGAAGACAACCATAAGGTCTGACTGCCTGCAGGGTTGGGCAGAATACAGCCACATATTTCTTCTCGCAGAGAGCCTATAAATGAACATGCAAGTAGGGAAGATATCGCTAAATTATTTTCCTAACAAGGAATATTAATAATTAAGACCCTGGGAAAGGAATGCATTCCTTGGGGGAGGTCTATAAATGGCTGCTCCGGGAGTGCCTGTTTTATGCAGTTGAGATAAGGACTGAAATATGCCCTGGTCTCCTGCAGTACCCTCAGGCTTATTAGGGTGGGGAAAAAAACCCCACCCTGGTAAATTTGAGGTCAGACCAGTTATCTGTTCTCGACCCTGTTTTCTGTTGTTTAAGATGTTTATCAAGATAATACGTGCACCACTGAACGTAGACCCTTATCAGTAGTTCTGAATTTGCCCTTGTCTTGTTTCCTCAGAAGCAGGTGATCTTTGTTCTCCTTTTTGCCCTTTGAAGCATGTGATCTTGTGACCTACTCCCTGTTCTTGCATCCCCTCCCCTTTTGAAATCCTTAATAAAACTTGCTGGCTTTAAGGTTCAGGTGGGCATCATGCTCCTACCGATATGTGATGTCACCCCCAGAGGCCCAGCTGTAAAATTCCTCTCTTTGTACTCTTTCTCTTTATTTCTCAGCTGGCCGACACTTATGGAAAATAGAAAGAACCTATGCTGAAATATTGGGGGCGGGTTCCCCCAATACAGCACAATAGCTACTTTGAGTACCTCCATTTCACAAATGGGACAGGCTAAGCACAGAATTTAGGCAATTTTCCTGGGGTCACACAGGTAAGTGGAAGAGCCGGGACTCCCACCAGGCAGTCAGAGGCCAGGCTCTTTGTCACTCTGCTCTACCGCCTCATGGTGTTCCAACAAGGTCACAGGCCCACAAGGTAGGAAGCATGACTTAAGCCTCTGTTTTCTCTCAAACTTTCCTGGAGTTCTTTTTTTCTGGGTCCCAGCAGGGGGTCAGGAAACAGCTGCCGCATATAAAACACCACAAGGCAGGTAGTGTCTTCTGCTGGAGGAAGGGCCTGGGCTCTGCAGGGACTGAGGGGACTGGCTGCATATTCTCACCATATCAGCCCCTTCCAGCCAGCCCTGGGGCAGAGAACACTGCTCACCCAGCCACCTCCAAAAAGGGAGTGTATGATTATTAGGCCTATAATGGGAAAATATTGCTTTGAAGGCCAGAACCCAGAGCTATAAAATGATTCACATCACTGGTTAGAGCTGCCATTGACGTGAACCACATTTCAGAGTGCCGACCCTGATGCAGGAGCTAATTACACAAGAAGACTGTTCAACATACACAATGCTGCAGTTTCGGGACGAGCCTCTAGTGCACAATGTACTAGCACTCTCTTTTTTTCTTTTCTTTTTTTCCTTTTCTGCTTTGGCTTTTGTTTAAAGACAGGCTCCTATAATGACTCATTAACTAACATGCAGATCAATGAAGCTCACAAAGCGCCTTTTGGAGGCAGGAGAAATGGCAGCACATGAAATAGGCATGATCACAGAGGCACATTTGTATACAGCTCAGACACCCAATTTAAACCCATTAGATAAATGAATAAACAAACCCATCATCTAGGACATAATTACTGAGCACCTGCCATGTGCCAAGCCCAGAGCTAGCTGCTTCCCATAAGTTATCTTGCTTGCCTGAAAATTTAGAGCAGAATCTAAATGCTGAGGACGTGGTACCAGTGGTGAGTGCTGGAGGAGTGCAAAGAGGAGTGAGACGGAAGGGGGTCCATGGAGGAGGTGGGTCTGGGCCTGGTGGGATGGAGAAGGGTGTGTGTGGGCTCAGCCCAGGCTACACTGTGAGCAGTGAAGGGCCAAGGAGGGTGGGACAGGAAGAAGAGCCTGGCTGAGTCTGCAGGTGATTTTACCTGTAGCCAGAGCAGGCAGTCTGGACTTCATGGTCAAGTTGATGGCAAGCTATAATTCAGTGTGAAGGGAGGACTAGAGGCAGAGAGACCAGGGGGAGGCTGATGCAGGGTCCGAGAGCATGAGGAGAAATTAGGGGGTGTCACAGCCACTTTGTCCTGAGAATCATGGGTGATGGAGTGGGACCCTGGAGGACACCCACTGGAGGCCCTGGAGAACATTCTCCCCTTGCCACATGCTGTCCAGGATCAGCCAAAAGACAGGACTCCGGGTGCTGCCAGCCTGTGCCCAATGCCTGCACAAGGCTGCAGAGGATATGCCAGCTCAGGGGAGTTTTGTGGGAAGCTAGAGTCCTGGGAGATGTAGACTGAGGCTGTTTTGTTTAAGGACTGTTTTGCTACAACACTCTCCTAACTGGGCTGTCTGTCTCTGCTGCCCATCCTTCACTCTGTACCGAATACTCTTAGCGCCTCCCTATCTCCTACAGCAGGGGTTGGAAAACTAGCTCTCAGACCAAATCTGTCCTATAGCCTACTTTTATATGGCCCTTAGAGTTAAGAATGATTTTTTTTTTACCCTTTCAATGAGCGAAAAAACAAAACCTACAACACAGAAGAATATGCAACAGAGACCTTACGTGGACTTTAAAGCCTAAAATATTTATTGTCTAGCTCTTTCCAGAAAAAGTTTGCTGACGGCTTCCCTAGAGCAATGGTTTTCAAACTGGGCTCCCAGGTAGCCCAGAGTTCCATAAAGGTACTCCAAGGCCAACCCGCAAGGATGGAAGAGGAGCCAGAGGAGGGAAGCCTCTACTTACACCAAAACAGTTCCATTTTGATCTAGTTCCTATTTTGGGATGCTGTGAACAACATGGATAGTGGGTTACTTAATGTCCCTTCCTCCATTTATTTCTCCCTAACAGAACCCCAACTGTATTGGGAGTACGGCAATGTACCTAGCCAATCTCAGAGCTAAAGGTGGCTATGTGACAGAGCTCTGGGCAATGAAACATGGGTTGAGGAGTCCTCAGACCATTTCCTCATCCTTCTCCTTGCTTTTCCTAGAATACAGATGTGAGGACAGAGAGGGAGCAGCCTTCTCGTGATCATGAGGATGAGAGCCATATGGAAAACAGCAGAGGGAAAAATACAAGGAGCATGAGACCCAGAGGGAACCACCAAGCCAGCCCTGGACTTTCTGCCTCTGGACCTTCGATATGTGGAGAAAATAAACGGTGTGTTGTTTAAGCTTCTGCAGATGAATTTTCTGCACCTCCCAGTCAATAACAACCTAATGGCTATAGGTTCTGAAGACAGGTGTTCGTCACCACAGAAGAGTTTGCCAGTTCCTGAAACTGCAGGATAGAGTTCAGCATCTTGGAAACTGTAGACTTTGCAAGGCCTGCCCCTGCCACTTCCTGGTTAGCTAGAGGCCCTGCCATAATGCTGTGCTCCAGCCTTACCTCCCATATTCCTCCTCAGAGCATTCCTTTAAGCTCCTGAGGCTGACCTTGGCCCACCCAGCCTCAGTTTACAATGTTGCTGCCAGTGTAACTATTAGTTCCATGAAAGGAAGGGAACTCACTTTTCCTGGGCACTGCTTGAACCATGATTCCTTCCAGGGCCTTGCTGAGGCCCTAGGGAAGAGCTAGAGAATTAGCTCCTGGGGTGAGGAGGAGGGGAGGCCAGTGGGAAGGCTGAAGACCTGAGCCCCCAGGAGTTCAAGAACAGAGGCCTCCAGCAGGGACTGAGAAGGGTCAGAGGTTCTGGAACTTTGGTCACTACCTGAGGTTTCCTTTTGGTGGTTCGAGAGCAGTAAGTCCTTTTACTCATTCACTGACTCATTCACTCATTGATTGATTGATTCATTTATTCACTGATTCATTCAACAGTTACACACTTGCCAAGTGCTGGGCTTTGGAGGGGCATTAGCAGGCAAGATAACATGGCCACTGCCTGTAGAGACCTCAAAGTTTCTAGAAAGCTTCACAGCAGACCCTGAGTACACAGACTACAATACAGTGTGATGAGGGCTCAAACCAGGGAAGCTTGGATGGGAGGCAGGAGGGGTACAAAATCCTGGCTAGCAAGGGGGCAGGGTTTGTCTTCAGCAACAGAGAAGGTGCGTGGGGATACCACACGGCCACAGCCAGATCTGGGGGAGGGGAAATGCCAGCACATGATGTGAAGTGGAGGCAGTTGTAAAAGGGAAAGGAATGAGGCTTTGGACTTGAGGAGGTTATTAAATGGTCCCCCAGACGTGAGGAGGGGCTGTGGAAGCACACAGGAAACCTCTGATCGCAGGCGTCTTGCACGGGGCCTGGCACAGAGAGGGTGTGAGTAAATGTTTGCTGAATGAATAAGTGAGTGAACAAATGGGCCAACGAGTATGTCCCTGACATTTGCACTAGCTGCTGATCACCTGCCTGGAGAATTATTTCTCAATTCTTCAGGTCTACAAAGGGAAGAGTGACAGTGATAATCCCCAAGGACTGAATAACCAAAATGCCGTTATCTTTGGCTTTGAAGTTCATGAAATGAGCTTTCCTTTCCCTCTTCCTTCCCTGCTCCCTCCCTCTCCCTCCCATCCTCATCCTCTCTCTCTCTCCTCTCCCGCTTTTCATTCTTTTCTAGCAAAGGTGGATTAACTTTCCTGATCAAATCAAGTGAGGTTCATGTGCAAATTAGATCACATGTTTTGCGTTCATACTGAGAAGCGGCAAAAGAAAGACAGATGTGTGTAGGTAGGGGGCATCGAGGCGGATCTGGGTTTCAGTCCTGTCTACGTCTTTGTTTTTCCACGAGGCTGAGCTGAAGGGTCCTAACAAGAGGAGGCCCTGGAGGATGAAGGCCTGAATCTCAAGCCCAATATGGGTGGAACCATCCCAGAGGAGCTCCTCCTCCAACGATCACTCATATGTTCAAACATCACTGAGCTGCTTCTCTGTGCCCAGCACTGTGCTAACTGTGGAAGAAGTAAATAAAGTGCTATTCCTGCTTTCGGGGTGCTCAGGAGCTATGGGGGAAATAGATTCTAAATGCAAGAAAACAAAAAGTGCTGTAGGAACAGGAAGGAGCAACACGTGATGAAGTTAGGAAGGCTTCTCAGAAGAGGGGTTGTTTGGACTGTGTCTCAAAGGAGGATAGGAATTTGCCTGGAGGAGAAGGGAAGGCACACTGGAACCAGATGTGCCCAGACAGGTCTTAAAGGGCCAGCCATGTCTTTGAACCTGAGTTCAGTGTGGCTGAAGCTGGAGTTGCCCAAAGGGAGAGATGGGGCGGGGAGGCCACTGTGTGCTTTGCTGGGAGAAGGAGTTGCATTGTTGACAGAAGTTTAGCTGGTCAGAACCACCAGGGTGCTCTTTAAAAGTAAGTTCTGGTACCTACCCGAGACTCACTGACTCAGATCTTTGGGGAAAAGAGCTTGGGAATCTGTGGTTTTAAAGTGTCTCCAAGGCATTTCTGATGAAATTTGGGAAAAATTATTGTAGGTAGATGTTAATTAATGTTAGATTAATATTATAAGGACTGAGATAACCCAAATGTCCAAGGCAAGGTTAGCATTGCCCAAGACATCCCAGTTGAAGGGAGGGCATGGAGACTGCATGTGGAGCAGACCTGCATCACTTGCTCTGAGCCTTCTTTCCTCTGTTCCTTGAATCTATGAAGTTTCCAGGAGGATGGATTGGGGTATCTTTATTTGTCTTACTCCTAGTTTATTGAGTACAGACATATCCTTAACTTGCCTCTCCAATAAGACTGTAAGTTCTGTTCCCACAGTGCAGAGGTGCACAGTCCATAGATGCTCGGTTAATGCTGGTGTCTTGATGTAGGTTCTTGGCCATTCCCACACCACAGCATCCCTGCTTCTCTCTTTGGGCCTTCTCATTGCCCTTGGAGGCCCCCAGTCCCTGGGACATTCCTAGCTTCTTGCCATGCCCAGGTAGCAGAGGTCCTACAAGGGAGATGGAATTATAGGAAGGATCCTCCTGTGCAGGTGCCAGGGATGCATCATAATCATTCCATGACTACGAGGAGACCAAGGGGACACATGTCCCTCTTACAGTCCTACAAGCAAACCTTTCAGCCCCTTCTCACAACAGCATCTTTCTCCCCCTGCTCCTTGTAAAGGGAGCCCTGCATTCTTAATCCCACGGCCCTCTCACTCCAGAATCTCCCTTCTGTCACCATCCCTCTTCTCCTATACCTTCACTCTCTCCCTCTTTGCTTATTTTTTCCTAAGCCTACGAACATACTCCATTTCCAATATTTTAAACACATGCCCCAAAGTAACTCCAAACTTTCTCTCTATCCTATGTCCCTCACGGGCTACTGCCCATCCTGGCCTCCACAGCCTCACCTCCCATCCCTTTGCTTCCCATCCCACTGCTGTCTGCTGCTGCCCCTAGAGCTTCACTGCAAAGTCTTCTTCCAAGGCCAAAGCCAATGTCTCCTTCTAGCACTTTTCCAGCAAGACATTTGTCATTGTTGCCATGATCAGACATGCCCTAGTTGGAAACTCTTCCTGTGTTTGCATCCCGATTCTCCTCCCGCCTCTTAGACTGCTCCTTCTCTGTTCTTTCACTGGATTCTGCTCTTTCTCCTGTCACGATGGTATTCTCAGCTCCAATCTGAATTTTCTTATTCTCTTCAGTCTTTCCAAGAAATGTCATCCATTCCTTAGGCTTCTATTCTCACCACGTGCTGAGATAACACCCAAACCTCTCTCTTAAGCCCAGATTTATCCAGAGTTTCCAGCCAGTATATCCAAATGACACTGAATGAACCACAGACATTCTAAATGCACTGTTTCCCTCCTGACCCCTGCAAAGCATCTCCTCCATTTGTATTTCCTTTTTAACTCTCCCACTGGACCAAGCCAGAAAGCACTAAGTCATCATTCATCTGTTCACGGAATAAATATAGACTGAGTACCTACTATGTGCCTGGAACCGTGTTGGTCACTTGGGATACAATATTGAATAAGACCTCTCTTCCTCCCTCAGCTCGCACATCCAATCAGCTACCAAGTCCCACTCTATCTCCTAAATCTCTCTCATCTGTTTTCCCCTCCACATTTCCGAAGCCTTGATGGATGCCCCCATTTTTCCTACTTGGGTAACTGCTTCATCCTCCTAACTGGTCTTGCTCCTTCCAGTATCCACCTCTAAACTTCTCCATTGCTGCTACAGTAATTTTCCAAAAACTCAGATCTTCCTGCTATTGCTTTAATGCAGGAGATAGAATGACCCTCATCCTTCCAGGCTCATTCCATTGAGGTCAAATCCAGCTCCTTTCATCTACTCTGAGACCTTGTTCCATCCAGCAGCACAGCCCAGCTATGTAAGTGCATGGGCTTTGGATCTAGAAAGACGAGGTTTAAATCCCAGTTCTGCCACTTACTGGCTCTGTACTGCAGCTGTTTCCTAACCTTTAACCTTTCCATGATTCAGTTTCCTTATCTATCGAATAGTTCTATTAAAATCAAATTCATTGTCCTATTAAGAGAATGAAATAAAATAATTCATATAGAGAGCTTAGCTTAGTGCTTGTCATGGGACGGGCATACAATAGGAGCTATTATTGTTGTTAACAACAGCCTAACACTGCTAGCCTTAGCAATCTGTGTTTTGAGATAAAACCCAAACTTCTGGGCCAAGCATGTGGGCTCACCATGATCTGAATTCTGCTTACCTTTCTGTCCTTACCTGCATCCAGGCAAGTTGAATTACTTCTAAGGTGCTGTTCCAAACCTCAGTGCCTTTGCACATGTGTCCTCCCTGAGATTCTGACTTCCAAGCCTTCAAGACCCTGCTGACATGTCATTTCCTTTGTGAAAACTTCTCTTATCTCCCAGTTAGCAGTTCTTCCTTGAGTTCTCCCGTAGGTCTCTGGACACGCCTCCATCAGCACTTATCTGCACTCTAGTATTTATTTTTATTTTTATTTATAGACTTGTTCTTCACTCTTATATGCACATTCCTCAAGGGCAGAGGCCATATCTACAGTCAATGAATGAATGAATGTTCGTCTCATAAGACATACTGTGAGCTCAGAGACTGTGCTTTTTGCTGCAGGAGACATCTGAAGGTGAGTGGATAGGCAGTCCTCGGACATGCCTGCATCTCACCTGTAGGCCAGTTCCACGAACAGGGTTAGGAACACAGCATCCATTGTCCTTGCTGTTTCCCAGAAGACAGCCTCTATTCCTCAGTCTTAGACTTTGAGTTTCCACACTTAGACCCTCCTTGTTCTCCTTGTTGCATTGTATGTTCCCTGGTTCTCCTCCCACGTTGATCAGGACAGGGTTCCCTTCAGCCTTTCTGGACTCCCTCAGCACTACCTGAAGCCCACCAAGGCCATACAGAGATATTGTGAACACCGCTCTGCACACTCTAAGGGGGTGCTCTGCAGAGGTGCTATCTTTAGAAACCCAGGCTGGTGGGATCTCTTGCAAGGAATGTAGGCGAGTGACAATATGGAGGTCACCAGTCTCCACACACTGACCAAGGCTAGGCCTTCTGGGGGTGAATCTAATTGTTTCTTAGAAAATTCTCAGATGTCACTTAGACTTCCCTTGACGCCTCACTTTCAGGTTCAAAAGATACTGGAGACAAGGATTGCAACAGTGCCCAAGAAAGAGCCCTCTAGTCAACAACTTAATATGATTTCATGGTATTAAGCCCTTCTGGTCTAGCCTCCACCCTCACCCCATGTGCCTGAAATGTCCTTTCCCATTAACTAGGTACATCATGAAATAATTTAATTAAATGTGAATTTTTCTTCGTAAAATGTTGTGCAGAGGAAATCTGCTTCCAGTGTTCCCAGCACTATGGCTCCAGACACCTGGACCAAATAGTTTTAAAGTGTTGGGTAAAATTTTAAAAGGACAAAAAAAAAAAAAAAAAAAGGCAGCTTTTTCCAAGTTAGTGTTAAGGATTGAATTATAATATATCCCCCTGAATTCATCTATTGAATCCCCAATGTCAATATATTTGAAAATGGGGCTTTTAGGGAGGTAATTAAGGTTAAATAAGGTCATAAGGGTGGGGCTGTAATCCAATGGTAGTGGTGTCCTACTACCACCAGGAGGAGGAGCCATCGAAGAGCACCCTCTTGGCGTGTGCACAGAGGAAAAGCCACGTGAGGACACAGTGAGAAGGTGGCCATCTACGAGCTAGGATGAGAGCACTCACCAGAAACCGAATTTAGTCGCACGTTGATCATGGACTTCTAGCCTCCAGAATGGTGAGAAAACAAATGTCCGTGGTCTAGGCTATCTAGTTGGCAGTATTTTGTTACAGTAGTCTGAGTAGACTACACTAGCATAATAAGGAATACTCAACACAATGAATGTAGGGACCCAAAATGTGATTCAGAACATGAAGCTGGCTTTGGTCTTGAGTACCTTTTAAAAATTTCGTCGATATAGTTTCAGTTTTCAGCAACTCATAGAAAGGAGGGAACAGGAGACAAAATTCAGGGCCCAGTATGATGGCAACTGTAATATGACACTTCTGATAGAGCAGGGCTAGTTAAATGTGCACCCATAGTGTGAGGGTGAATTAGAAATGAGCCTATCTTCCTCCTCACCTGTCACTACCACCCTCCAGGTGGATCTGGAGGCTGACTGTTTATCTTAGATCTTGATGCTGAGTAGACAAGAAACAATATTTCCACTGAGAATTCATAACCATAAGTCAGTTTTCACATGGGTTTGCAGCCTTCATACTACTTGGGTGGTTTGAAACCTCCATACTGAGAATTTTGTGTGAAGAGGTTTCTGGCTGGTAATGCCCCCAAGCACTAGGCAGAAGCAGATGCAAACCCTCTCTGGAAGAAACCACCTT
Source organism: Piliocolobus tephrosceles (assembly GCF_002776525.5). Lineage (NCBI taxonomy): Eukaryota > Metazoa > Chordata > Mammalia > Primates > Cercopithecidae > Piliocolobus > Piliocolobus tephrosceles. Next base: position 188,880,374 of record NC_045434.1, on the reverse strand, counting down.
CTTCCCAGGTCTCAAAGAATTACCAGAGAGAAAATTTATCCTTCTAACCACATAATCAAAAATATAAAACAAAGAAGGAAACATGGTTCTGGGAGCAAGAGGTGAGAAACAACAGACAGAATCAAATTTGCAAAAACTTCAGATATTGACACTAACAGACACAAAGTGTAAAATAAGCATGTTTAATTATTGAAAGAATTCAAGAATGATCTAAACATATGAGTAAGCAAGAGATTATAAAACATGACAATATGACTAAGAACGTTTGAAAAAGAATCAAATAGGGCTTCATAAAGTACAAACCATATTTGAAATTAAAATACATCTTCAGTGAATAAATCTAACAGAGGCTAGACACAGCTGAACAGAGAATTAATGAACAGAATGAGAGAGAGGGAAAGTATGAGAGAGGTTAAGAAACACAGATGATGGAGTGAGAAAGATGAACATATCTTGTCAGGCTTCCAGAAGATGAAAAAAGAAAATAAAAGAGGTAACATTTGAAAAGATAATGGCTAAACATTTTCCCAAGCAGATGAAAGACATAATCCATAGATTCAAGAAACTTAATTAAACAGGATGAATACAAAAAATATTCACACCGGCCGGGCGCGGTGGCTCACGCCTATAATCCCAGCACTTTGGGAGGCTGAGGAGGGCGGATCATGAGGTTGGGAGATTGAGATCACCCTGGCTAACACGGTGAAACCCCGTCTGTATTAAAAATACAAAAAATTAGCCGGATGCAGTGGTGGGCAGCTGTAGTCCCAGCTACTCGGGAGGCTAAGGCAGGAGAATGGCGTGAACCCGGGAGGTGGAGTTTGCAGTGAGCCAAGATCGCACCACTGCACTCCAGCCTGGGCGACAGAGCAAGACTCCATCTCAAAAAAAAAAAAAAAAATTCACACCTAGACACATAAGGGTGAAACTACATAACACTAAAGAACAGTAAAAGACAGTAAGAGCAGCCAGAATGATGTCATACAAAGCAATGACAATAAACTGACAGTGAAACCCAGAAGACACCAGAATATCTCCATGTGCAGAGAGAATGGAACTATCAACTGATAATCAAATGTCTGGTGAATACCAGCATTCTTTCAAGAACAAGGGTAAGCAGACATTTTAAGACAAAGAAAAAATTACACATTAGGTTCTATGCTCACAAACTGGGTGACAGGATCCATACCCCAACCTCAGCATCATGGAATATACCCATGTAACAAACCTGCACATGTACCCCCTGAATCTAAAATAAAAGTTGAAATTGTTTTTTAAAAGGACAAACAAGAACTAATAGAGTTTGTTATCGACAAGAAAAGAAATTTTAAAGCATGTATTTGCACTGAAAGATATTCCAAAGAAAAGGACTGATGTACAAGAAGGAGTGGTAAAAAAGGAGTGGTAAATATATGAGTAAATCTAAGTGGACAGTGGCTTTATTAAACAATAACAATAATAACTTGAGAAAAATTAAGGTAACATACTATACACACACCACAGAGTATGAATCGGAAGGAATGATTAAAGTCATAGTGTCCTAAGATCCCTGGCTTTTCAGGAACACAAAATTATTGTTTAATGCTAGGCTTTATTAAGTAGGCATATTGCTATTTCTAGAGTATTTTAGGACAACTTTCAAAGAATAAAAATGATTGTATAACTCACAAGGTCTAAATTCTTTAGTTAAAAGACAAATGGTCACAGGGGATTTTGAAAATCCATAAAACACACATAAAGCACAAGGAAGTAGAAAAGTTAACAGTAAGAGAATAGGAAATATTTGTTAGACAAAGACCAAGAGAAAACTGATGCAATGGATTGAGGGAAAAAGCCTTTGAGGTTAAAAACATTACTACAGATATAAAGAGTTACTACATCATTATTTTTGAAACAGTTCAATTTACCAGGAAGATATATAATTCTGAGTTTCAACTTTCATGCTCCAATAACACAGTCTCGAAATACATGAAGCAAAAATTGACAGAACTTTAAAGAATAATAGGCAAACCCACCATCATATTGGAAGACTTTAATATTCCTCCATCTGCCATTGATTGATCAAGAAGACAAGAAAAATCAATGAAGATATAAAAGATACAAACACAATGAACAAACTTGATGTAATGGGCATACTAGAAAACAAAAACTGCAAAATGCAGGGTTTTTTTTTTTTTTTCAAGCCTACACAGAATCTATGTGAAAAATGACCATTTCCAGTCCTAAAAGCACAAATTTCAACTGATTCAAATACAGATCAATGTTCTCTGACCACAAGATTTAGAAACAGTAGGAAAGAGACAGCTAGAAAAATCCTTTGGAAATTAAAAATACTTCTAAATAGTTCATGGTTAAAAGATGAAACAATAATGTAAATTAAAAAACATTCAGAACTATAACAGAAAATAAATAACTGTAAAAATCTGTAGCTATGTAGCCAAAGTAGTCCTTAGATGGAAATTTGTAGCCTTTGATGCCAAAATCAGATTGAAAAATAATGAACAAAGCATCAAAATTAAGATGCTAGAAAAACAACAGAATAAACCCAAGTACATTAGAAGGAAGAAAGTAATAAAGATGAGAGCAGAAACTGATAAATTAGCAAATAAATACATTAAAAGGAATAGTAACAAAACAAAAATTCATCTTCTGGAAAGACTAACAAATGTTAAACCTCTGCCAATACCAATTTAAAAAATGATATACATTAGAAATGAAAAAGGAAACTGAAACACAACAATGGCAGGTATCATAACTATAATAAGATATAGTATATATAACTTTATATCTGATAAATTTTAATATTTACTAAAATGGAGTCAAGAAAAAAAACAGATGACCAAAATAATTCTTTAGTCATTACATGTATTAAGTCTATAGTCTAAAATCTTCAAACAAAGGAGACACCAGATGCAGATAGTTTTGCTGAAAAATGTCACCAAACTTTCAAGGCAAAAGTTGTGCCAATTTTCCACTAATAACCCCAAAGGACAGAAATAGAGGAAATACTCTTCAAATCATTTTCTGAAGCTAGCAACATATTGACACAAAAATTGGCAAGGCAATATGAAAAAAAAATAACAGGCCAAGCTCACTAACAAAATAGAAACAAATTACGAAACAAAATCAAATACAGGCATGTATAAAAATGACAATACTAAATGATCAAATTATGTTACTCTTAAGAATGCAAGGTTGGTTTCACATGAGAAAAGGCAATATTTGCTATACTAAGGGAATCAAGGAGAAAAATTATATGATTGTATCAATAGATATAGGAAGATGCTTCATAAAATTCAATATCCATTCTTGATAAAAGCCCTTAGCAAACTAGGATTAGAAACCATCATTCTCAGCAAACTATCACAAGAACAGAAAACCAAACACCGCATGTTCTCACTCATAGGTGGGAACTGAACAATGACATCACTTGGACTCGGGAAGGGGAACATCACACATTGGGGCCTATCATGGTGGGGGAGGAGGGAGGGATTGCATTGGGAGTTATACCAGATATAAATGACGAATTGATGGGTGCTGACGAGTTGATGGGTGCAGCACACCAACATGGCACAAGTATACATATGTAACAAACCTGCACATTATGCACATGTACCCTAGAACTTAAAGTATAATAATAAAAAAAAAAGAAAGTAAATTCCCCTATTCTATTATAAAAGGAGTACCTACAAATGAAAAATAAACTTCAGCAAACATCATACTTGATGGTGAAGAAATAAAAACATTCTATTAAATATCAAACAATGACCATAGGGGTCACCATCATAATAATGACTTGATGTTATACTGGGAGGTTCCAGCCAGAACACAGGCAAGAAAATAAAAAAGAAAAGGTATAAGGATTGGAAAGTAGAAACAAAACCAACATTTTTTGCAGATGATGACTATCCATGTAGAAAACCCCAAAGAATTAAGATACATTTTAACAAGATAGTTGCTAATATAAAAATCAAATTACAAAATCAATTGCATTTCTAAACACCAGCAAGAAACAGGTAGAAAGTGTAATTTTAAAAGATTTGATTTATAATAGCAACAATAAATACAAGATATTTAGGAGTGAATATATTAAGAAATGCATAAAATATGTAATGGAAAAAATTATACAAATTTATTGCAAGCCATTAAAGAAACCCTAAACAAAGAGATATACCATACTCATGGACTGGAAGACTCAGTATCAAAAATATATCAGTTCTTCTCCAATTAATCTGCAGTTTTGATAAAATTAAAATAAAGATTCCAACAGGCTATTTTCTGGATCTTGGCAACATACTTGTAAAATTTACAAGAGAGAACAAAGGGCGCAGGAAAAAGAAAAACTAAACTGGAAATAAATACGAAAAAATGTATGTAGAAGTGCAAAACTACATACAATAACTTAGATAAATCTTAGGAGCATAATTTTTAGTGAGGTTGATTAAGAATACATACATGATTACATTTATATGAAGTTCAAATGCTAGCATACTAAGCAATGTATTTTTAGGGATACACACCTAAGTGCCAAGTATAAAGAAAAGCAAAGGAATAATAAACACACAGTTGAGGTAATGGTTACCTCTGAGGGTGTAGGGAATGGAACAGGATTGGTGAGGAACCTGCATCACTAAGGTAACTGATTTTCTTTTCCCCTTAAGCGGGACGATGGCTGCACAGGTGTTTGTTGTATTGTTGTTCCTTATATTTTGCTTATATTTTATATTCTGCTTTTTATCCACTCGATATTAATTTTAAAAACTTAAAAGAACTGTCTGCAGAGAATCTACCACCAGTAAGTTCTGAGTTTGAAAAACCTTGTAGGCCAACTGTTCCCAACCTAGCCCTGCCCACAGAACACCACCCTGCTCCCCAAGAGCCTTACCTTGGCAGGGTTCAGTGCTGTGATGATCCACACACAGTGTGCATTGTTGTCATACTGAATGGGGAAATTGGGGGAGGTGATGATGCCCGAGGGGCCTCGAAGGTGGGCATCACACATGCGGGCTGTAGAGGAGATGAAAGACAAGCCTTTGAGTTAAGACTAGGTCTAGTTCCCCTTCTTGCCTCCCACTCCCAGCCCAGAAGACACTGCATCTGTACAGTTCCCACCCTGGACACAACCTTCTGCTTCCTGGGTCCTTCCCCTACAGTTCTTGGGAGGCTTGAAGGGAAGCCGCAGTGCCTGGAGCACTGTGACTGCCGTTCTGTAGGCAATGATGAACTTCCAAGGCAGGCTAAGCGACCCCTCTGCATGCCCCACTTATCCCCACACCCAACTCCACTATGATCATGCAATTCCTCTTTGTCAAGAGAGCGTGGGCCAGAACCTGTTGGGTGACACAAAGCCAGGTGGATCCCGGGCACCTGTGGACACCTAAGCAGCCCACGCCTTACTCTGCTGACCTGTTTCCCAATTTGTACTCCAATTCTCCAAACCAGCTGAGTGCTGGTGTGGACCTAATGCAGCTTAACTAGGAGTCTGACCTCATTTCAGGTTCTGCCTGCCCCTCAGTTCCTTCCTCCGTGACCCCCTCAGTCCTCCTGAAGAGGAATTTTAGGATATCCTTGTCAAGGCCACTCCATTAGGTCACAGAATGTCTGTGCCCAAGAGCTCTGCCAAGGCCCCTGACTCGGCTCAGTGCCAGGCACCCAGAGTGATTTCAGTGCTTCCCAAATCTGTCTCCAAACTCAGCTTATCCCTGAAACCGGCTTTTGACTGGAAGCATAAAGATTCAAGGTGAATTAGAAGTACTCTACTCAAGTAGATATAAAGTGTTATCAATCACAGCTTAATCTAATTAAGCTCTTTAAAATAGCTTCTAAACTAATTAGATTAAGTAGTGATTGATAACAGTTAAGGTACTACATTGTACCTAGGTATTTGCTTTCTTTAAAAATGTGTGTTTAGTTCTAGCCACTTCATTCTTTAACGTTAGTGCTCAGCTATTTTAATAAAAGGTTCTAAGAGGCTGTTCTCATGCTGCCCACATGGCAATTTATCCTAATTGTAGACAAAGTGCCTAACAGTAAAGAAATAGTGAGCAAACTCAACAAGCCTAACTATATAAAATGAAAGTGGTGTCAAACCTGGTTTCCTCTGATGGGGCCAAATATCCTAGAGCTCCTCGCCATGTGTGGAAAGGGCCATGATAAACCTTTCCCAGGGCGCCCTTCCTAGGAGGGTCTGGGAAGCCGGTTCTGCAGCTCCCAGACATAATGAATCTCTTCTCATTTCATGCACTCATCCCTACGCTCAGCTCATTTATTCTAACATTTATTGAGTGCCTATTATGGGCCAGGAAAAGTGTCGGGAGAAAAAAGTGTCTGACACAGCCCCTCCTCTCTGAAGGGCCACGGCAAGTGAAGGGAGCAGCTGGAAAAACATTCACCATCAAGCAGAGCAGGTGTTGTCAGAGGGTTATTTGCAAGGGGCTTTTGGGTCAGGTCTGTTACCTCCTCTTTGTTAGCTCATCACCTCCTGGGAGGAGATCTCTTCTCGCTCTAGTCCTGCACTGGAAAGATCTGCTCCTCCCTCATCCCGAGCTCAAGAATCTGTTGAATCAAGTTTGAACAAATCCCAGGGGAATCCCCACTCCATTTCCCCATGTATATCTGATTGTTCCTTTCATTCTGTACTGAGAAACAGATTCCTAGATTGCACTTGATACAACTGGGCCCTATGGCAATGTGGCATGGTTAAAGCGAGATCAGGCTTTAAAATTTATGAACTTAGCCTTCTGGATATAAATTCATTTGCTGGTCGTTTAAGTCCAGATGAGATAGAAAATCTCTCTGATTTTGTTTCTTCATCTGTAAAATGGGACAAATGATACCACCTCATTGAGATATGGTGAGGATGAAATTATACGAGATGATGGATGTGAAGGTTCAGCCCAGGGCCTGGGATGTGGTCAATATTCAACCATTGGGACCAGAGATCATCAGACTCCCAGCACCATGTCTATTCTGTTTCTCTATGCCCAGGATTTCTCTCAAGGCTAAGGATCCTTTTTCTGCCTCTCCTGAAGTTTCTTGACACAGGTTTTTTTTTTTTCCCCCACAAGTACACTTGAGACTGACAATATTACTAAACAAATTAGAATAAGATAATCAAAGCCCTGATTCCATCCCACCTTTGCAAAGAGGACCTGTGGACTCAGAACTCTAGCCCTGCAGAGAATCCTTACAAAACTCCACCAGCACCATCTTACACCTCTTCCGGAAAGTCAGATTTTGCTGCCAAAAGCCCTCATCTTCAGACTCAATTTATCTTGTATTTGTTTCCAAGAATTAGATGGTATATTTGCAGTCTGTTGAAACATGCTGAAGGTAATGAGAGAGAACAGGCCAAAAAGGCATTTACCACTTTAAGGGCTTAGAGGGGTTTAATTAAAATATTACAGTCTGCAGATAGCATAGAACACCTTAAACTAGGTTCAAAATGAAGCATTAGTTACTTTTTTCCTCTGCTATCTGGGCAAAGTCAGGGGTTCTGTGGACAGACACACAGACATCATGCTGAGCAGCCAGCTCCATGGGATCCCACCAACAGAAAGAAAGCTCATCACAGTGACCCAGATGGGCTGGCAAAATGGTAGGTGCTCAATGTCTCACTAAATGAATGAACATATCATTTTGTTTCTCTATTGGCCTTTTTCCTTCAAATGTTCTTCTGGATCGCTTTCAGGAGAGACTTCTCTGAGATCTTCCATGCCTAAGGTCTGCAGCCACTCCCATTTTTCCTCCAGACATTACCATATAATAGGAACAGTATCCCAAGGGGCCATAGGGAACTACCACCTGGACCCACAGCCAGTTCTGACACTGAAACAACATGGTGCTAAAGAAGGGAACTGCTCCAGGTGCAAGTGTCTCTGGTCTCATATCTTCTCTCCAAATCTGATTCCTATGCTGTTCCATGCTGCCTTCCCTTGCTTCTCCTATTGACCTTCCTCCCAACCCTTTCCATAGTCCTCTGGAACCACCTCCCACTACCAATTCTAAGGAAAACAAATCCTACTTGTAGCTGCAACATCTTTTGGAACCTCCTGCTCCCACCACTGCCTTGACTGAAGCCCATCTTCCCCTCTTACGCTACTGCCTCCTATGCAGCCCTCTGTAGTCAAGATCTTGCTCCCACCCTCAAGTATCTCTTTCGCAGTTGTTTTCTGAACCTCCAGTAGAATTCATCTTTCCCTACTGAGACCTCCACTCTGTTGACAGCAATATCTCCTCTCTACCCATCAGCTCCTTCTGTCTTTTCTTCTGTCCTTATGCAACTTTGATCCCATGGGCCACCATTAGGCTCATTTTCTTGCTTGTCCCAAGTACCTTTCTTCTTCCTCTTTTAGTCAGTTGCCTAGAAGACATCAGTTTGGAATGAATCCCTCTACCTGCCTTCTCCATACCTGCCACCATAGAGTTGAGTTTTGCTGTGAAAAAAATCACGAGTAAGAAGATGAATGTCTATTATAAACTCCTCATTACTCATCTCAAAAAAATCCTAGCTATTGCCCAGTGACCCTACCATTTAGCTCTATTAGCTCACTCTCCCATTCTGCTCAAAGACTTTTTCATGTGTTCTAGACATCCCTTGAACATCTTCCTCTTCCTCTTATCTCCCCTTACTTTTAGCTGATGACTTTGGCTCTCTCTTTGGAGGGAACAGAAGCCATCTAGCAGGCAGGTCCTTTGTCCTACTCTCTAAAAATGCAATCCTATATGCATATGTACTCAATTCCTTTTTCCCTCCTGTTTCAATGGAGCGATGCCCCTTCTTTTGGAGGCCAGTGCCTTCTTATGAGATCTGACACCCTGCTCTTCCTCCAGCTCATGATCAACCACGTTTATAGCCACACCCAGGACCCTGCTATCCTGGGAGCCAGGGAAGTCCAACTCACAGATTTTAAACCCAGTTATTCCATTCCTTCCCCCACTGCCTGCGTTCCCAGCAGAATGACTTTGGTCTCAATGCACCATTGTCCTACATTATAGGCCTCTCTAGCCTTCTGGCTCCCACATTTCATCCCATCTATTGATCCTCGCCTGACCCCTCTTCCCTCACTACCCAGTCTGGACCTCAAGACCACTCACCAATACCTTCATCTTCCTCAACGCTCTCATATCTGCTTGGTGAAATGCCCGCTTTCCATCAATTCTACCACTCACCTTTTCTCTCTCTAATCCTGGGGGCCGGGGGGCTACCAGGAGAACTGTGGTATCACCACAGATTCATGGTTTGCCATCACAATAGAAACTTTAGTCCAAGTCTATCATTTCCCTTGTCTTCCTTCACCAGTTCCTTGCAGAGACAAGTTCAAACATTCAACACTTGGTTGAGTCACTAACCCCAATGTTTACTTTTCAATTGTGATTATACTTCACCTCTCTGGAGTATCTGACACTACTGATCTTTCTCTCTTTGTGAAACTCATATTCTTTGGCTTCAGTGATGCTTTTTGGCTTTTCTCCTACCTTTCTGACCGAATTTCTTCTTAGTTTTCTTCTCTCCACTAACTTTTAAAAAGTAGTTGTTTAAATCTAGGGTACATGGGAGCTTTTTGCACATTAATTGCAAATTCTCTGTAAGTTTAAAATTATATCAAAATTAAAAGTTACCCAAAAAAAGTGGGGAGTGGAGGGGGAGTTGTTCTGCATGGTTCCATCCAATACATTGACTCCGAAGGATGTCCAGGTACAATTTTCAAGTAGAAGTAAGATTCAGCCTTTGGAGTCAGGGTTTGAAATTCAGCTCAACAGATGTAGCTTTGTGCCCTTGGGCAAAATGGCTGCCCACTCTAAGCTTCAGCTAAACATAAAATATGGTTATTGCCACTTTACTCATAAAGAAGTTATGAAAAATGCCTAGTGCAATGCTATATACAAGTATACATAATTTAATAAATAAGAGCTTTATCATTAGCACATATAGATAAGGGACTCAGGGACATTCTCAGGGCTGGAATAATGGGGCATGCACTCTAGTACAATCAGTGTGTGTCATCCAGGGAGAATAAGTGGAGGGGAGAAGAGAGGAGAGAGGAAAGAAGAGAAGAGATTTGAAAATAGAACTCTGGATAACAATTATGTTTAAGGAGTAAAATCAGAAAGCTGATCTAATCAAATCCACCAAGAAGACAGCCACCTGTAATTATCATGGCATTGAATTCACCCTGGTTTGCGCCATATTTCCCCTGTTTCACTCCCCTTTTACAGATGAGGATAAAGATTCATAGTGTTTCAGTGATTTTCCCTGTGCCATATGGTTAATAACAAAGTTGGAACTTTAACTTAGGTCTCTAAGTCCCAAGCTTGGAATTCTAGCCACCCAGAGGCATATATATATATATGTGTGTGTGTGTGTGTGTGTGTGTGTGTGTGTGTGTATGTACATATATGTATATATATGTACATATACACACATATACGTATATGTATGTATACACACATATATGTATGTGTATATGTACACATATGTATGTGTATATATATGAATTTAGCCACAAAGGAAAAATAATATATAATTTTCTGTTAATTATTTACTTTGTGAATCAGTAACTGTAAGAGTTTCATCTGGGCCTGGTACTCAGTCCCTAAACTCCATCAACACCAATTTGTGATCACAAGAAATCAGAGCTGGTTGTTAATTTGGTCCTCTTACTATACCAGTGGTTTACAGTGTTCCCTGGAACCCCAGGGGTACCAGGACTCAAAGGCTACTGAAAATGGTGGTGGAGGGGAGACTAGAAATCCCCTGACCCAACTTTAATCAGAGAAGCTCCACTTGTATCTGTTTTATTTATTAGGGTTCTGCAAAAACTTATTTTTAAATATTGGGCTCCATATGTAAAATAAGTCTGAAAAGCTCTATATCTGTGGACTCTGCCTGTATCTGGGGCTGAACAGAATTAGTTTAACAGGGTTTCACATTGCCCTCAATCTCCTTTGTGTGATGAAAATTTTCTAGGAGTCAAATCAGAAGCTTACTTCTTCTGATGGGAGGGAAAGAAAAGAAAGGCCTGTGAATGCCTGATTTCATATCTCAAAATGAGGGCACAGTCCCATATTGTTCATTCATTTCAATCACTGATTCATTCAGGTGGTCTTCAAACATTAGCTGAGAACCTATTATTTGCCAGTCCCCGTGTTTTAGTAGAATTAATTGTGTGGGAAAATGAGTATTTCTAATCAAATCATATTTTAACTGCATTAAAGAAAAAATAATACCATTATTATGGTAAAATCCTTTTTAGAATGTGATCTTTTGGTAACCTGCTTGTTAGTGGAACTTCTTGGAATGGAAAGAGTTTCGTTTGTTTTTATTCTTAAGGTGGGGCTCACCTAAACTCTCCCAAAAATCACAGAATAGTAATTGCAATTAATTAAAAACAAAATATTTTAAAATAAAAACCTTAAAAATTGCCAAAATAAAGAGAGCCTTAACTCTAATATGTATCTCAGCCCTGGGCCATCAGGGAAGCCCAGGACAGATCATCCAAGTTCAAACCCAGGAGACTCAGCAGTCTCTCTTTCTCCTTCACAATGGCCTATAGGAGGGGAGCAAAAAGAGAGAAGAAGGCAGGAACGTTAACCCATGTTGAGAATGTACCCTCCACCACTGTCAGGGCTGGTCACTTTCTAGAAAATGCCTTGCTTAAATTTCATCATCAGTAGGCGGGGAAGATTTTGTTTTCCTTGTTCACAAATGAGGGCCCTGTGGCTAAAAAAGATGAAGGAACCCGCCCAGGGCCAGCAAGCTAAAAGGTGTCAGAGTTGTGATCTAGATCAAAGTCCATGTGACTCCCAAATTGTATGATTGCAATAGGATTAGACAAGACAGCTTCTAAAAGAGCCCGCAGCAACCAGAGGCTGAGGTTTGCTCCAGGGCTTGAGGAAGCTTACGCGGACAGCGCTCAGCAGGTTAAGCTGAACATGTGTGAACCTAAGCCTCATAGACGTACTAGCACCACTTTTTTTTTTTTTTAAACTTTATGTTCTAGGGCACATGTGCACAAAAGTGCAGGTTTGTTACATATGTATACACGTGCCATGTTGGTGTGCTGCACCCATGAACTCGTCATTTACATTAGGTATATCTCCTAAGGCTATCCCTCTCCCCTCCGCACTACCCCCACCCCACAACAGGCCCCAGTGTGTGATGTTCCCCTTCCTGTGTCCAAGTGTTCTCATTGTTCAATTCCTACCTATGAGTGAGAACATGCGGTGTTTGGTTTTCTGTTCTTGCGATACTTTGCTGAGAATGATGGTTTCCAGCTGCATCACTTCTAAACAAGGACTGCTTCATCTAGCCCTCAAAGTAACCCCACAAGGTAATGTTCTATTATCACCACTTTTTGGCAGGAAAAAAGAGATTCAGAGAGGTGAAGAAACTGGCCCAAGGTCCCCAGCTAAAAATGATGATGGTTGGATTTGTATCATGATTTCCTCCTGTTTTACAGTAGCAGGTGATGGAATGAGATGACCATGTGAAAAAGCCCAGCCCAAGGCTTAGTGACAATGCAGCAGAGAATTCAGACTTCGGTGGGTCCAAATCACTGGAGAAAATGATGAACACACTTTTTCAGCTACAAATTTCCTTCAGGCCAAAACACCAGCCCTTCTCCACCCTCGGCATGTTCATGTAAACAATCGTCATCTCTTGAGAATTAAGAGAACAACCTTACTCTAGTAAAAAGGTCTTGAGAAGAGACCAGATCCCACCACTGCCTAAAAGCATTGTCATCCTGGCTTCTCAAAAGGAATTCTGAAACCACAGATGGGCAGGGGTCCCTTGGTCCACAGACTTGATAATTCTATGCCTCTCTGCACAGCTGGTGTCTGGGCTCCCTGGCATTGGAGTGGTATGCTATTCAATGAGTCACTCATTCCATCATCCACTCAACATCTGTTACTGAGTACCTACTACGTGCCACGCCCCATTTTAGGCAGTGAACAAAACAGAAGTCCTTGCCCTGTAGAGCTCATATTCTACTGGCACGAGGATAATTTTTTTTCTTCTAGTGCTTTTCAATTCATAAAGTGCTTACACATTCACAACTCCATTCAATCTCCACATTAAACAGAAGAAGGGTAGGGTATGTACTATTAGCAACATTTAGAGGTAAGAAAGGCTTAGGGAAAATGGGTGATTTGCCCAATTGCTGAGCATTATGACAAGAATTCTTTTTTGTTGTTTGATTTTTTAAAAACATAGTAGATATGTAGAATCCTTGAGATAATATAGCTAAAATCAGTGAAAATGCAAAGAACATTATAAACTGTGGAACATGGCTACCTCAAAGTTGAATGAGGATGTAAGGCTTATTTGGAAGATGGTATAGTGACACTCTTCTAGATTACTTATAGACTCAGTTTAACAACAGGGTATGGGTTTCGGCTCCAACTCTGTCCCTTTCTCAGTATAATAAGGAGATATTATTTTTCCTAGATCCTCTTACTCTGCATGAATTTCATCTTGATGCATATGCCAAAGAGAGGCAAAGAATCTCTTTCTTAGATCAGAAGTATCCAGAATGTAACTTTGTAGTGGGCAACATATCTTCTCTTCTAAAGGGGCACTCAAAAGAGCACCTGTGGCTTTTAAAGACCATCTAACAGCCTAGTGCACAGGGGTGTTCTCTGCTGGTTCCCTGGGGGATGAGGTCAGGGGCTTCTCTACCACAGAAGCAGCTGCACCCCTGCCTCAAAGCAGGAATATGCTTGGCTCTGTTATTTTAAGATTATTTGGGGGATAGGGGCTAGGCCAGCCCAGGCTTGGCTCATTTGATACCTGGGGATGTAGTGGCAGGGCCCTGGGGAACAAAACACCCAGGTGGGGTGTTAGAAGCATGTCATTACTACACAGGTAAAAACACTCTTGCAGAAGTGACAAGTCTGTCTGTTGCAATATGGGGAAAGAAACAAGGGCATGGGATAGAGGTTTCAAGATGTGTGTGTGTTATAACAGAGGGATTCAAGGTGACTGTATAAAAGGTGACTGACTTCCTTTCCTATCTAGGTGTGGTTCAGTATCTGTTCAATGAGACAGCAAGCTGTTTCTTATGTGCCTCCTCCATTAGACTGTGAGGTGCATACAGGGCAAGCACCACAATGCTTATCTTCCCCATCTCTGTATCTCCTGATCCTAGAACAGGCCTTGATACGGAGAAAGGGCTAGATAAATATGCTTATTGGTAAATAAATGCAGGGAGGGAGGGAGGGAAGCCAGTCTGCTTGAGAGCCTGGGCCTCAGCTGCTGGGAGCTGGGCTTCATCCTCCACGCCCAGCCAAACTCTCTGGCCAGCCTCCCTTCCCCAGGGCACCCTCACCTCGGCAGACTGGCCTGTGGTCGCTCCAGGCTGCAAACATGTCGCTCACTTTCATACAGGTGATCCGCTTGGACCCTTGCAGGTCATAGCCCTCGTTGCAGGTGAACTGGACGCTGGATCCTAACCTGGGAGACAAGTTGTGTCTGTGAGCTCCATCCCTGGGCCTGCCAAGCCCCACCCCGAGTCCTTCCTGATTCCATAAAGAAGCCCCACCTGTTATTTTTCCTTCGGGCCCTTAATCTCTGCTCCACTGTTTTATCACTAAAAATCTCCATTGGAAGGAACATCTGCTCTTCATCTTCTTTTTTTAGACCATTTAATGGTTTTAGAATTGAGTTAAAAGGTGACTTTGTGAGCACAACAGATCCTCGGAGATAAGCACCAGTTAGGGCAGCTAAGAGTGGGTGGATGATAGCCATAAACTTTAAGGAAAATGGTCTCCTAGATTACTGCAGGTGTGAGTTGCCTGCTGGCGTATCATTGCTGAGATGGTGGCCCTTTGTACCCTGGGTGCATAGGTTTTCTGGATAACATGGGCAGTCTAACGTTCCCTCCCCCACCTAAAGCATGAGCACTGTGCCAAGGACTGAACCAGGAGGGAATGTCAAAGCCATAGCTCTTCTCCAGAAACTGTCTGTTCCTACATACATACCATCCTCTCCATTTCCACCTGCAGGAAGGCCAGCCCCTGTCTTCCTCCCAGCCAGGCCACCCCACCCTTCTTGCAATCGGAAAATTCCCAAATAGATCTTACCTGAAATCCGAGCCTAGTCTTTTGCCCCTTTCAGGTATGCCAGGGTCTGGACACATATTATGTCCTTGGGACACACCAACCTGAGTTACTACAAGGCAAAAAAAACAAAAAACAAAGAACAGCACACACAGAGATGGACAGTCACAGGGAGGCACCAGTTGGGGCAATGTCTCAGGGTGGGAGGTGGAGGCAGAGACAGAATGAGGCCCTGCTTTGTTGGGGCTATGTGGGGTGGCCAGAGTCTACTGGCCTGGGGTTTCTTGAATGTGCAAGATAGGAAGCTGCTTTTGACAAAGTCCTTTGTGAGCAAAGTCATCACGAGTGTGTGGGCTCAGAGACAGGCCCTCCATGCCAGCCACCACCTGCTTCCCTCGTCCCACACGAGCAGCCAGAGGTGGACCGTCCACAGACCCTGGTGACCTCCCACCCACGCCTATGCTTCAGATCTGGGGTGGAGACTCTAGATGAAGTGAACCCCCCACCTCAGCCCCAGATGGAGAAATGACCCAAAGAAAGTTAAATAAAAGGTGGTTGCATGATCAGAAACGGTAAAGAATGTAAGAGAAAGCTGCAGTCAAAGTTTAAAGCTGGGACTTTAGCTCAAACACAGACATTTCTTTTGAGAAGCCTCTTCCCATCAGATACTTCTCGAGCCAGAGTAAGCAGTCACCAGAGCATCCCCTACCCAGTGCCACCCATCAAGGGCACCAGGCAGAGATGGCACCTGTGATGGTTCTGGTAGGTGGTGCAATGCTCTGACACTTGCCAGCGCCAGAGTCCTATTTACAAAAACCATATGCACAGTTGTCTTGGCTAGAGGAGAAGCTTGGTCAGGGCAGCAGACACACATACAGTAGGGAGGGTAGGCAACCCTTTGGCCCCTTCCTGTTCCTTTTTGTCGGGATGCTGGTACTGAAGAGGCTGGATTCCTGGCTTTGAGGATGACCAGGACACACAGCCAGGACACCAGGCACACAGCCTGGTCGGAGGAGTTCCACTCAAAGCCTCACCAATCCCACGATCCCAACAGCAACCTCTAGATGGGTTCCAGGGCATCTGGACAGCATTTGGCATTCTCCGACTTTGTGTACATATGTCCCCCCATCCCATTCAATGTCCCATAAGGTGAACAAAGCACTCCATTACTCACCCACCCACTCGCTCACATAGGTACACAACAAGCATTCATTGAGCACCTACTGTGTATAAGGCTTTATTTGAATACCATGAGAAAAGTGAAAGGTAGTCAGATAAGACCACTGTCCTCAAGGAGTTTCCAGTTGAGTGAGGACATAAACCATGGAAGCGGACTGTGGGACCACAGTGGGGAGGGATGAAGGATGCACCTGCATGTGAGGCTGCCTGGAAGAGGTGGCATCGAACATGGGCCTTCTGAGCTAATAGGATTTAGACACATGGCAACAGAGATGACAAAGATAGACAGGCACGAGGAGTGACGTGGAAACCTGGAAAGAGAATGAGTGTTATGCAGTGTGACCAGAGTGGGAGGGAGGGTGAAGAGTGACAAGGAAGAGTGGATGGTGAGGTTTCATTTCAGAGATCAGACTTTTACGGGGTTGTAGTCTGATCCTGAAAACGATGGGGAGCCGCTGGAGAGTTCTGGTGGGGAGAAGGCGTGGTGAGACCCGCTGGCTCAAGGGTGGGCCAGTTACCTAGAGATGAGTTGGGAAGTTTTATGATCATTCAGGCTGAGGACAAGAGCCTGGAGTGAGGCTAGACATGAGACAGCAGGAATGGATGTGGCAAAGAAAAAATCCCTGGGACTCACAAGGGACCTAGGGTATGAGGAGAGGGAGCAGGGCATTTCCAGGTCCTGGGTACCTGTGAGGATGCAGGTAGTCTCATAGAAGGTAAGGAAGGTGGGGAGCTCATTTCAGACTCACTGAGGGAGTCTACAGTTAGAGGCCTGGAGTAGACCATGTTTAAACCTCCAGGTAGCCCAGGCTGTGGCTGGCCACGGAACCTGAGGATTTGGACAGACTGCATGCTCAAGCCAGACACAGGCATCCTCTTGGTTGTGTGCAGTGAGCAGAGCCTTTTGGGTAGCTTCCCTTTGCCTGACATTCTACATGGCACGTTCAAGCCAGTTACCCCTACCCCTACTTGTCTCTTACCCCCATCCTCTTCCTTGCCAAGCCTCTATCTCCAAAGCTTTCACATCCTGAACCATTCCCACCAGTCCAGACACCTCAGGCTGGGAAAGTAAGATGGAAGTGCCATTCCCAAAGCAGAGCAAGCTCCTGCTTCCTGGAAGCCTCGGTGTTTTGCAAGTAATGGAACGGAGACAACTAGGGGGTCCTCTAAGGCACCCAGAGGGTGGGAAGGAGGAGGAAGCCTGAGCTTCCTTATCTGCTGATAAGCCAGATCCCCCTATGGCTTCACAGCGACCCATCCCTACTGCAGACTTCCCAGCTAAGCACCCACCTTCTTTAGATCCTGTCTAGTCAACCCTGTGGCCCACGAGTCATACCCATCCCAAAGTCTCTGCTGACCACTTCATGGGAACCACATAGCCCCCTTGCAGCATGTGAAGAACATATAACAGTTCCCTGTCCCCTTCTCTTGCCCTCTCATTCAGTATTGACATCACCCAGGAAGCAGAACGAACAGAAGGCTGCCCCAGATGGGGCTGGATTCAAGAGGCGAGACCATGGCAAAGCCCACCCACCAAGCCACAAGCCCCTGACAGACAGAGCAGAACCTACCACCTCCCCTTTCCTCAGCCAGCCCCAAATGAAACCCAGGCACCATCCAGAAAGTCACAAACCCAATGGTGACGCGGCTCACACCCAGCCAGTGCCCCCTTCCAGGGAGGACTGAGCAGGGAACAGTGGTCCCACGAGGATCTTCAAGCCTCTCCAGGAAACAAGCAAACTTAAATTTCAGCGATCAGTTTACTGTCTGAATTACGGAGGCAAGAGGTGTTTCTCCCTTTCTTTTTTTTTTTTTAATTCCAGCCTTCTCTGCCTACTCAAAACCAACTGCTTGTGTTTATAGCATTGCTTTCCTGTTGGCTACTGAGGGACAGGAACGTGGAGTAATCCTTACTCTACTCTGGGAGGGTCACTATGGTGAGGGAGAAGCTGCAACGTGCTCAGGAAGGCAACGCCTTCTACCCAGTGCAGGGAGTCACAGGTGGGTGGGTGCTCAGAACCAATGGCAAGGGTAAAGGTAGAGAACTGGGTCCACTCTCCCTGTGAACTTCAGGACAGCTGTCCACAGGGAATTTGGGCAGAACACAGGGGGCCAGCCACCTGCAGACACGTGGCTACCTGGGTCAGAGGCAGCTGGAGTCACACACCCATTCTTTCTGAGGAACTCTTGGAATGGAGGCTAATATCTTCTTGATAGAGATATGTATATTTATTTTTCAAAGAGCATTTGCACTCTTTCATTAGAACAGGGTTTCTCTTTATCTTCCTGAGGGAGTTTTTGGCTTAATGAAAACCCTGAACCCTGTCTTCAGAAAAGTGCACCCCCACAGCATCACGTGTACTTTTTTGGCTAGTCTGTGGGCCTCCTGAAGTCCTAGGTCAACAAGACCCATCTTAGATCCAGCAACACTCTTGGGAGGAAGGCAGGGTAGGGTTTTGCATTCCCATTCTACAGATGTGAAAACTGAAACATTGGTGTCTGGGGTAACATGCTACCTGAGGACACAATTGGGATAAACATTTGATCTCCTAAGTCAGGGCCATTTCCTTAAGTTTGCCTGTGGCTCCAGGGCAAACTGTGAAATTAAACCGTGCCTGCCTCAGTTCATTGGGTCTCCTTTGTGGCTACAGAAAGAAAAAGCCTGTGAGGGTCAGGGACATGGCTTGAGCCCTCTGCAGATTCCTAGCCTGACCCTGGGCTCTCCCAGCACCCTGTCCTTTCCCCTAAACCTCTAGTCAAGCACAGAAGAAGGGTCTTCCGGTGCCCTCTGCCATCCAGTCTCTCAGGGTGGGTGACTGGAGATGCCGGTTCCTAGCTGTACCCAACAGCCCGTGGCAACTGTCTCCACTCAGATGACTTGAAAGACCACAGACAATCCCCCACCCAGGTTCAGTTCAGTTGGAGCCTGAGACCAAAGTGCCTCTTGCCCTGATGTTCTCCCGGCCACACACATCGGCACAGAGCTTGGAAACCACCGGTGCCACTCTATGTCCTTCTCTCCTCAATAAATACTTCTAGCATCTCCAGGAAAGTGAGCACATGGAGGCGAGATGGAAGGGGAGGAACGGGGAGGGTGGGAGGAGCAAGTCAGGCACAGGATGAGAAGCAGGGAGAGAAGAGGGGGGAGCAGAAGGGTGAGAAGAATGATGGAGCAAAAAGTGGCAAGAGGAGAAAAAGTGGAGGGAGAGAGGACCGGAGATGCAGGAGAAGGGCAAAGGGAGGGAAGGAGAAGGAAAACCAGGTCAGTCATTTGGAGGACCAAGGAAAGCTCCCTACCACTCGGCCCAGAAGGAAAGTGGAAGGTTTCTGGAAAAACCTCCCCTGCTTTCAAGCCCAGTCTTGTGGAATTGCCCAGAACCTTCCCCAGCCCTTCCTGGGCTTTAGCTCAAAAGCCCCTTAGCACAGGCCCTGATCAGGTGTTTTTGGGACCCACATTCCAGACCATTCCCCAGAACTAGACCCCTATTAACCTTCCAAACACTGGTAGCAGGAACATGTTCTCAAAGACGTCATCCTCCCCTTGCCCAAGAAGACAGCCCCCAGTGCTTCCCCATTGGCCCAAGGCAGGAACAACCCCCCAACCCCCGCCACTTCCCCAGTCCTCTCTTTGCCCAGCCAGGTCCAGGGGCCCTTGGAGGAGGTTGCTAGTCATTCCCCTGCCTCCATTTCCCAATCTGGCCTTGGGAGCTGGAACTGGGGCCCTGCAGCCCTCAAGATTCCAGCCCGAGGTTATTGACTCCTAAAAGAGGAGCCGAAGGAGGACCGTCTTAGCAGGTGGAAGTGATTCAAAAGGAAAATAAAGAGAGAAATGTAGCAGTAATGACTCCCTGGACTGCAGTTCGAATGGGAAGTGAGGGAGAAAGAGGAAAAAGGAGGTAAATGGGAAGAGGAGGAGGAGAAGGCAAAGGACAGGCCCTAGGGCTGCTCTTTGGCCGCTGGGTCAGTGTGTCCAAGCCCAGAGCCCAGGATGGAGGAAGCAGGGTTGAAGGGAAGTCATTCCAGCATCATCTGGCTTCCCCATGGTTTAGTGCCTGGGTGTCTGACCTCGAGCAAGAGGCCTGGCAGGCGGGCTGGCAGGCGGACACTTACACACAGATGTCTTCTGGCTGCTATCTTTGCTGGGCATCAGCTTCACACCTCGAGACTTCAACTCAATTTGCTTCTTGACTAGAGAGGAGGTAAGAGGAAAAACAACGTGAGTTGTTGCCTGTGACCAGCAATAAGGGTCCCTCCAGAAGGATCCCCTCATGTGCCTTGGAAAATTCCATGATGGGTCAAAGCCAGGAACTTCTCTGGGTTGGGACATTCCAAGGGTAGCAGTCAAGGGCAATAGGACCTCAGACATGAAGGAAAAGTTACTATCAAGGGTGGCCCTCTGGGGGAGGCCAAAAATGTGATCTCCCACCGGGTGGGCTTTGAGGGGCTCTGGGACTCCCCCGGTAGCCTCTCACAGATGTCTAAGATTTCACTAGAACTACTGAATTCAACCTGCTCCTCAGCAAACTTTTCACGAGTATTGACGTGTGCAGTCTTGCAGCCCACCTCTGCTTCTCTACAGCTTCTTTCCTACCTCAATTCTGAGCCAGCCCTGAAAGGGTATGGTAGATCAGATTATGGGCCCAAATTGTTGCTTCTCCTTGTATTCTCACCATTTGCAATATGATTTTTAGCTCCCCCCATTATAGAGGTGGAGTACATTCCCCCACTCCTTGACTTTGGGTTTGGCCTTGTGACTTGCTTTGGCCATGGGAAATCTGGAGGCCTTGATGTGTTCAAAGGCTTAAAAGCACCTGCCAGATTAGGCTTGGCCTCTTGCATGTCTGCCATCATTGTGAGACAACGTAGCTGCTCCCAGGAGGATAAGAGACACATGGGAGAAGAGCAAACTAGCCAAGTCAAGCCCAGTCTACATAAGCCAACCTCTTATGGGCAGGGGAAGCTGAGTCCTGGAGGTCACTGGGAGATGGTGCCTGACTCAAGTGGGTGCCTGATGGATCAGATCTGGCTTTGACCCTGTCACTAAGTCCAGCCTAGTCCTCAGTTCATCAGAACTTTGTCAAATAGCACACAAAAGGTGCCAGAGTCAGAACTCCATAATTCCAAAGGCCATTCCTCTGTACCCATCAGCCTCCTTTGGTCTGACGACCCCCATTACCCAAGGCATTCTCTTGGCCTCTAACGGCTTCTCCCTGTCTCTGGTTATGTGCCATGGAGCAGCTGTTCAATCCCAGCTCCCCGCTGTGCCATCTTCCAGCTGGCCTCGCCTGCTGACTTAGCCCTGCTCAGATTGATACCCAGCAGTGGTGACAATAACTGTAACTGGGCACTTCCTATATGCCAGGTCCAGGGTACTTTACAAGTTCTTTACTTAAAGCAGCGTCCTTGACTCCTCTTTCTCAAACCCACGCACAGTCCATCAGCAAATCCTTCCAAATATATCCCAAAGGGAACCACTTCTCACAATTTCCATTGTCTATCATCCTGATCCAAGTCTGTGATACCTTTCCCTTCATGACTATGGCCTCCCATTTTTCACCCTTGTCCCTATATAGTCTGTTCTTAGCACAAGAACCAGAGGGATCCTATTAAAACATAAATAAAACCATATTATATCTCTGCTCAAAACTCATCAGTGGCAACCGATCTTTTCTAGAGTAAAAGTCCTTAAGATGGCCTGCAAGACCAATTTGTTCTCCCCATGACCTCTCTGGCCCTGTATTTGGCCTTGATCACTCTTCTGCAGCCTCATGGGCATCCCTGCTGTGCCTACAATATGCCAGGCATGCTTCTGCTTCAGCCTGCCAATTCCCCAAAAGGTTTTCCCCCAGGTATCTCTACAACTTGCTCCCCTTTTCCCTTAAGTGTTTGTGCAAACACCACTTCTTCACTGAGGCCTTCCCTGACCACTCCATTAAAATGACACCTGCAACCCCAGCTCTCCCTGTCTCCTTCCCAACTTTATCTTCCCAACTTTCTAACGTACTATACCATTTATGTAGTTATTTCTGTCATTCCACATTGCAATGTAAGCTCTACAAAGGCAGGAATTTTTATTCATGGGTGTATCCTCAATGCCTAGAATCATTTCATTTGGTCCTTATACTTTCAACAACCTTGACTGGTAGTGATTATACCTACTCGATAGATAATCAAATCAGGGTTCAGAGTAGTTTAAGTGACTTGCTATAAGTCACACAACCAGGAAGCAGCTGTGTTCTTCACTGAGCCTCAGCCTCTCTTCTTGTGATCTGCACCCAAAGCAATCCCAAGGAAACTGTCAGCCTTCTCCAGGATCTGCTCCCAAGCTCAGGCTCTGAAAACTCAGGTATTTGCTCTGGACTTGAAGTAACATGCCAATCCCCAAATCAAAGCTCACAGTAATCAGATATGCAAGGAAGGCTGCCTCCCAGTCCCCCAACTCTGGCTACTTGAAAAAGTTCCCCAAGGGTTTGTTCCCTGGCAGGCAACTCACTGTCTAATCTGAATGTCTGATAAAATTCAGTTATTACCACAGAGTCATAGCCTCCCAACATGCATTCAAACTGTTATTATAAATGTGCATTACTCTCCGTGTGTGTCCAGCAGGAAAATTTCCAATGAACACTAACGTGGACACATGATCAAACAGAGGACATTAGTAGGGACACATACATTATTCAAGCCTAGCTAATACAGTGCGGCAGGGGGATAGCCCTCTGATTCACCATCCCTGGGAGAACAGGAGCAGTTCCAGCACCGCGACGATTTGAGCCTAAAACCCCTAGTGCCCCAGCATCAGGGCAGCAGTGGGTGAGGGGTCTCTATGACCCAGTGCGGCCCATTTGTGGTCAGGTCTGTGGAGATGGTTCAGGGCACCTGGTTGAGTGGGAGGTGAAGAGTCTTCGTCGTCTCCTTGTCTCTGGCTCTAGTGTCACTAGAGGATGGGGAATGAGGAAGGGAATCAGCACCACAGAGGCCATTCCCAGGGGCAAGGCTGCTTGGCTTTTCCTTGTAGGGGCTGATGTGGGGACTGTGAGATATGCATGGCCATGAGGGGAGGCGATGCTAAGAGGGAGCCTCCCCGTCCTCTCTTCTGACAGTTGGATTGAGGAAAAGTCTCCTGCTCCTTGCCTTTCTCAAGGGCCCAGAAGGAATCCTTCTGATTTCTGTGTCCACCCTATTCACTTGTTCCTCCCCAGGGAAAGACTGCCTTACCTAGTGGATCTGTGCTTAATATTCACTGGGCTGCTTCTAGTAATGGATGATGTCCTCATGCATCCCAAGCTTGAGCTAACTTCTGTTCTTCCTCCTTTACTTCCTGCTACTTAGCATAGGATGGCGTTTGTCAAGGTGAGAGCCGAGTGAGAAGGAGCCTGAAAAGCTGCAGGGAGCTCCATAATGTACATATGAATTTGGTGATCACCACTTTGAGCTGGATCTGAGAGGTTGCATCACCAGGGTTGCCTGTAGCCACCACACGGTCGTCGGATGCACATTAGAATCCACAGATAGAGTCTTTGTCCTCATCATGTTAGCCCGGGGAAATACAGGAGTCACCGCTCTTTGGGCAAGGGTTCCGCATACCAACAACACAAACTCTACAAGATATATATTCAGGTCCAGCTGACCGGTTGGCACACACCATATGGGAGCTGACTGATGGGTCATGTAAGTTCCTTCACTGAGGGGTAAG
Organism: Piliocolobus tephrosceles; assembly: GCF_002776525.5. Classification (NCBI taxonomy): domain Eukaryota; kingdom Metazoa; phylum Chordata; class Mammalia; order Primates; family Cercopithecidae; genus Piliocolobus; species Piliocolobus tephrosceles. The sequence continues at coordinate 188,856,442 of NC_045434.1, read as the reverse complement.
CTCTAGGCAAGATCCACATCACCAGGAATATTAGCATTAAGACATCACCTCCAGATGCTGGGGTCTCAGTTTTTGAGCAATCCCAGGGAGTTATATTTAGCCATCCTGTTTTTGTAACAGTCTGCCCAGGTGGGTGGGGTGATGAGTGATCATGGAATGTGCAGCACCATGGGAAATCAGCCATGAAATAAGCTCATTGACGAGCTGACTCAACAGACTGGGAAAGACCAGGTTGTGAAAGGTCAGAGAACAAGGGCAGGTCTCCAGAACTCCAGAGTGTACTACCAGCAGACCCAGTAAGAAAAGAAGGTCAAAACAATAAGATGAACAAAATAGAAAGAACCTAGAGAATTTCTGGGATGTACTCATTCGTGATGTTTGTACATGGATTTTTTTCATGGAGCACCCACTAGCCTTGTGCCAATGATATTATACTGAACCACTTGTCTGTAAAAAGAAGATTCTGTAACTATCAACGCAGTGGAGGTAAAATGGAGCCTGGGGCTGGCTCCATGGTCTGGCTACAATTGAATGCACACCCCCTGATAGTATGCTTAATATTCACTGGGCTGCTTCTTGTACTGTGCACTTACCCATGTTTACATGCACATTTCTGCCTACAACAAGCACACTCACAAGTACATATTCATGCACACGTAAACACATGGATACAAATATTCACATACAAAAAAGAAGTCATACATGTCATACACATACACTGTGCACGGTTTTTACCGTATGTGAACAAAGTCAGGACTCCCAAGGGAAGAGTGCTGACTGTAACTGGTTGATGGAAATCTTACTAGGTACATTCATCTCCTCCGAATGATAATGACTACAGGAGACTGCCAGGCTGCTCCATTCATCCTTTATATTCTGGTTAATTACAAGACATTTTCCCGCTGTTGTAAAGGTTAGCGGGACACATGGTACACATTTAGCTAGAAGAATCTGGCAATACAAATGCCTCTCTAGTCTGCAGCATGAGTTATTGGGCTGAGCTAGTGGGAGACAAGGACCCGTTAGGGGAGGAGAGACCAAAGGGAGGCCTAACCTGTCTCCAAGGCTCTGGGAGTCAAGAAGTGGAGGGAATCTGCATCTTCTTTTCTTCCCAATGGATTCAGATATCTCTTTATGAGGGTGAGCCCCTCCACTAAACTTGGTCATTCCCCTTGCCCTGCCACTTGGCAGTCTTGCTCGCTGAACCATCTTTTCCTTTCCTGCCACTACTCCTTCACCAAATCCAATTTACTCAGCCTTATACAATTTCTCCAATATGTATCCTTCTTTCAATGTTCTAAGACACTCCTACCTATACTCATCCTCTTTTGCTAGAGTTTTCTTTGCAGATTCATCCCTTCTAGCCCATTGTTTAAAAAGTTGCAGGGGGTGATCTTTCAAAAACTGAAATCTGACCTTGCCTTTTTCCTACTTGAAAAATTGTTGGGTGTACATCCTGCATTCTGCCCCTCCCTTATAGCTGAGGGTGCCTCGTCATTAGCCACCTGTCCTGCAGAAATGCTTTCATTACCCACATTCCTTTGCCAGATGAAGCCAGGGTTTGGCACACTGGTTCCTCATCTCACTCAGAGTTATTCCAAAGATGGAAAATCCAGTGCACCTGCTTGAGGCCTAATGCTTCAAGGTACAGACTTTCTAGCAGGTGCTGTAGCCATTACTATGATGTCAAAGGGAAGAACAGTGGTTCCTGAACAGAGATAGGGAAGCCTCAAAGTAACAAAGGATGATGTGTCTGCTGCAGGTCAATTGACTTACAAGATAAATATTGGCATCAGATTTGATCTGGATGTTGCCAACACACAAATGAAGAGGCTGGGGTGGTACCACCACTGCTGCTGTACTGGCATGCTCTGTCACCATGGAAGGCTAGGTAGAGATTAGCAAAAGTGTTAATCCAGTGGAAACCAGGAAAGGAGTGATGTTGTGTGTTGGTACTGTAATTACCAAACTTAAGAAGCAGTCTAAACCCGTGACAACTCCTGAAGAGATTTCTCCATTTACACAATGTCTGCCAATGGAGACAAAGAAATCAGCAAGATCACTTCTGATGTAATCACAAAGGTTGGAAAGGTGTCATCACAGTAAAGGACAGAAAAACACTGAATGAATTAGACAACAGAGATTGACCAAGATTACATCTCTCCCTACTTGAATAACATGTCAAAAGTCCAGAAAGGAGAATTCTAGGATGCTTGGGATTTCTGGTAAGCAGTCAATTGTACCCACCCTTAAAATTGCCAATCTCCACTGAAAGTCTTTGGTCATAATTGCTGAAGATGCTCTCAGTACGATCATTTAAAATAGGATAAAAGTTGGCATTGGGGTACGGTAGTCAAAGCTCCAGGCTTTGGTGACATAGAAAGACCAAACAAAGCTATTGCTATGATGGTATGGTGTTTGGAAAAGAGAGCTTGACCTTAAAGCTTGAAGATGTTCAGTTTCATGACTTAGGAAAAGTTGGAGCAGTCATTGTGACCAAAGATGATGCCATGTTCTTCGAAGGAAAAGGTGACAAGACTCAAACTGAGAAAAATATGCAAGAAATAATTCTGCAGTTAGTTACTATTAGTGTCTATGAAAAAGGAAAACTAGAAGAACATCTGGCAAAATTTTGGATGCAGTAGCTGTGCTGAAGGTTGATGGGAAAAATCATGTCGAAGAGAATGAAAAAAAAAATAGAGTCAGATACACTGAATGCTACAGGAGTTATTGTTGAAAAAGATTATCATTTGGGTGCTTTGCCTTGGTACATTTCATCCTTAGATTCACTGCTCCAACTAATGAAGAGTAAAAAGTTAGTATAAAAATAATTAAAAGAACACTCAAAATTCTGGCAATAGCTGTTGCTAAGAATTCAGGTGTTGAAGGATCACCCACCGACAGCTGAGAAAATTATGCAAAGCTCCCCAGAAGCTGGTTATGCACTATGCTCAGAGATTTTCTGAAAATGGTAGAAAAAATGGCCATCAACTCAACTAAGGTTGTAAAAAGTGCTTTGTTGGATGCTGCTTCAGTGGTTTCTCGGTTAACCACACCAAAACTGAGACCACTGGAATACCTAAGGAAGAGAAGGATCTGGCATGGTAAATGGGAAGTGGTGTTGGGAGTAGCATGTTTTAGTTCCCAGAATAGTGCTTTGCCATTATTTATAAGCCATGTGGGGTTATTCACTAACTTCGGTGAATTCAGCTGGAGACAATGATGAGAGAAAGGAGAGATGTTTAAGAAATCACTCTAACCATTGGTTCTTGGTTTTGATAGCCTATGCGGCCTAAGCAATACTACTTTCTCTACCTGGAACATTCTTTCCTCCCCTTCTCTGCCTGGCTACCTCTTATTTGTAGGTACCCAGGACCTCACTCAAATGTTACTGCTTCCCTATGGGTGTCTACATCTCTCAGGTAGAAGTCACTGCCCTCCTCAAGAGTTCCTTCAGACCTCTGTTGAAACCCCATTGCACTGCAAAATCATGTCCTGTTCTTCTAGCTGTTGCCCCACGAGCTTGTGCATCTATATTCTGTGATGACACTGAGCCAGGCACACAGAAGTTTCCCAATAACAGTTTGATGACTGAGTGAATGAATTACTGTTATAAGAATACGTGCTTTAAATTCATTTCCTGTCAAAAGGAGTGGGTTACACTTGAAACCTGGTGAGTTCACGGGTGCCATATTTTGTGTTCATGCATCAGTAACAGGCTTCCTCTGGGCTGAACTCACCAGCTCAGTTTTGTGGACCCTAGGCTCCTGAGCCAAGTAGCAACAAGCCTGCAATTTTTGCAGAGACCATTGGAGGTACAGAACCTGGATATTAGGCTGGAAAGTTTGGCAGATCAGCAGGCCAAGAAGAATAGGACAAAAGAATCAGAGCAGGGACCACAGGATGCCTGAAGCCCCTTCATTTTGGCCTGAGATTGAAGATAAGTCACAGGCAAGAACCCAACATGTTCAATGGAAAACAGAAGCTTCAGCTTGCTATTATAAAAAGCCTCAACCATCTCAGTCAATGCAAACGTTTTCAAATGAATAAGTTTATTCTGCAGACAATTGAAACTCAGTGCAGGACTTCTAGAAGGCAGAGAAGCCAATGGTTTTCACTGTGGAATATCTTCCATCTCTCAGTCAGCAGGGTTGACTTGGCAAGAGAGGCAGTGACAGGTATAGGAAAGGCAGGCTGGGATCTGACTGAAGGGAGGAGCCAAATGATGATCATTAGGTCAGAGTGAAAGGCAAAGAGCAGGTGTCTAAGGAAGAGCCAGAGGAGCCAGCTCTTTCTCACTGTGCAAGGGTTTCACTATTTAACAAGCGAGTCAAAGTGATTGATGAGTATGAGGACTGAGGGTTCCATTTCCTCAGAATCTACCAAGTGCCAGGTATTTTATACCGGGATCTTCTTTCATTTCCGATAGCCCTGTAGGGTTAATAAGAGCCCCTCTCTACAGATGAGGAGGGAGATAACGAAGGTGCTGTCCTCCCAGCCAGGGAAGCCCCTCACCAGTGGCGATGATTAGCAGCCATTGAGTACATTAAGAAAGGCTCTCTCTTCTCACCATCATTTCCATAGACTTGCAACATTCCTGGCCGGGAGGCAGATGGATTGATTACACAACCTCAATAGGCCCGCCCACCAGAACTGAAAAAAAAAACTCTTAAGGAACTTTAAAGTCCTGTGGTTGCCAAACACTTCAGCTACAGGAACTTATCATTTTAACATACTCTTAGGTAAATACCCACTACATAAAATACTTCAAAGAGAAACTGCTCAGGTTGAAGTAGGGGTGGAAACCTGAAGTCCCACCCACTCAGCCCCTATCAAACCATGCTGGAAGACCTGTTAGTCACCAAGGAACCCACTTTGAAAACCACTTTTTTGACCCTATCTTCTCACGTTATACGTGGGGAGGGGAATGGTGGTCTCAGCCTCTACTTTGGTTTGAACTTTTCACATCATTATTTCTAGCCCAGACCCTTCTTCCCTGAGCTACAGACCCACAGAAGAGTCAACTGCTCGCTAGATAGTCTCCGGATCCCTGACATCCCAGCATCACCCAGAATCAATGTGTCCCAAGTAAACTTCATTCCCCATCTGTCTCTGCCCCAGACCATCTTTGTTAATATCATTTTTTTAAACCACTTAAGCTAGATTCATCCCTGACTCCTTCATCTTCTTCAACCCCATCCCCTCCCACTCCCACCAAATCTAACTAGTCATGAGTCCAGTGGGATTTACCAGAAATATGTTTGGTCTGTCCCTTCCTTTTCATCTTCACTCCTGTTTAAACTCTGGCTCGTTACCAATTCCCCAAGATTCTTAACCATTTTCTCAGTTTGGATTCTAGGGCAAAGATCTTCCTAAAATGAAAATGGGATCATGTCTCCCCTCTCATTAACAACTTCTGATCACTTCTTGTCTATGACTCATGGAATCAAGCCCAACTCTACTGAGGCTTTCACAACTTGACCACTACCACACTTTCCAGCCTCAGTGCTCGCTACCTCTCCTGCTTGCTTTTCTCTAGGTGGCAGACTTACCTCTAGGTTGGCAAACTTTTTCTGTAAAGGGCCTGGTAGTAAATATATTAGGCCTGTGGGCCACTTGTCTCAGTCATAAACTGCTCAGCTCTGCCCTGGTAGTGCGAAAGCAGCTGTAGACCAGGTGTAAATGAATGAACGTTGCTGTGTTTCGATAAACCTTTATGGACACCGAAATGTGAATTTCATGCAATTTTCATGTGTCATGAAATATTATTTTTTTCAATTTCTTTTCTTTAACTGTGCAAAAATGTAAAACCCATTCTTTGATGGAGGGCCATACAAAGGCAGGTGGAGGCCGGATTTGGTCTGTGACCACTGCTTTAGATGCATGGAAATAGTTGTGGTTCATTAGACGTGGTAGTTTCATGCTTTCTTGCCTTTGCTTGACCTGGAACACGTCTTCCCATGGTCTGTCTGGCATCTTTCTGAGACCCACATTTAAGTCACTGCCTCTTTTTTGGCTTTCCTTAAATCCTTCTGGCAAAACTAATTGCCCTTTTATCTCTAGCCCTGGAACTCTTAATCAGGCCTCAGTTACACCTCTTATCATGCTGTACAGAAGTTATAGATTTATGTCTGTGCCTCTCTTTAACCTGTTCTCCTTAAGAGCAGAGATTGGCCTAGTAGCATTCATCTTTTTTGCTGTCACATAGTAATGTCACTCCAAAATGCTTGTTAAATTGAACACAGTTGCCTACCTGCTGATAACCAGTCTGAAGCAGAGCCCGACTAGAACTCAGGCCTTCTAATACCCTGTGGTATTAGGTAAAATTGTGTTTGGCCACAAACATCCTAAATTCTGATTGGACTGAGGCAAGAAAATAATGTACTACGTTGTAGGTTATCTTTTATTTTAAGTTTACTTCTTTTTGTTTATCTGGGAAAAAATATCTGTCAATACCATTGGAAGTTGGTAATCATTAGCTCTGATGTGCCGTAAATCACTTAAGAATCTAGTGCCACAAAGCTGACTGTGGGTGAAACTGATCCAATGTCAATGATTCTTCCCCTGCCCTTCCAGGTCCATTCTTTAAACCTCTCTGCCCTGCTCTGTGTCCCAGGAAGTTGACCTCTGTGGACTGCTAGAGAGCAAGGGAGCCTGGTGGTAATGCCAGCCAGGATCCCAGGGCACGGAGCAGGACACAGCGGGGCCTCTGTTCCCTTGCTCCTGGCTTCCTGTTGGATTGGCAGATGGGAAGCACAGTGGATGGCAGGGAGAGAGGAGACAGGTCAAGCTACTGATCCCCTAATCCCCTCCTTGTGCACTGGCTACCATGGATCCCTGTGGTCTCCTCCTCCTGCACTGTGGGTGGGGAACAGCTTTTCAGGTCTGCCAAGGGGCAGCACTCTCTTCTATGGTTCCAGCTCTTGCCATCTTCTTCCCTGGTCCCTTTGCACACCTAGTGGTGGTGTAGGCCACCTGCTGTTTAGTCCTCAGGGGCCTCACCATCTCTTGTGGGCTCCTTTAACTCCACCCTCACCTCTGTATATTGTGCCTTCACTAAACCCTCTACCGTTAAAGCTGTGCAGTATTCCTTCTGTCTCCTGCTCGACTCCTGACTGAAATCTATTTCTGCCACTGTTTTAGGATGTATTTGCAATAATAAAGCTTAGCTTGGTCTTTACGGGCACCAAAGTTTTTATTCCTTTAGAGTAGTAGTTGTCAACCGGAGGTGCTTATACACATAGGGACATTTGGCAATGTCTGGAGACTTTTTTGGTTGTCATGACTGTGTGTGTGGGAGGGGCTGCTATTGGCTGCTGGTCCCTGTGGCTCCCTCCTACTGCACTGTGTCTAGCATCTAATGGGCAGAGGCCAAGCATGCTGCTAAACATCCTGCTATGCACAGGACACTTCCTCACAACAAAGAATTATCCAGCTCACAATGTCAATAGTGCTGAGGCTGAGAAACATTGCTTTAGAGAGTCACCAGTGGAGTTACTAAATGATCACTATATATCCTTGCACTATGCAGCCTCGTTTAGGAAAACACTAGAAAAAGTAGGTTTCAAGGAAGAATCATTTATTAACAGAATCACAATAATTGAGCATGCCAGACCCTAATTAGCACTGCTGGGCTTCAAATCCTGGCTCCTACATATTATTAACGAGACCTCAGCCAGCTAGTTACCTTATGACTCTCTTTCCTCAACTGTAAAATGGGACGAGTAGTAGTATCTCCTTCACACAGTTGCTGCTAGGGTTGAACAAAGTAATAAATGCCAAGTGTCCAAAAATCTAGCAAGTCCCTTTATACACTGGCACACACTAACATGCAAAACTTCATTCTGGGATATGCTAAGGATGATAGAGAGAACAGAGGACAGGGCCTGCTTTCAAGAAGTTTGCAACTAAAACAGTGCTTTTTAGATTGTGAGTTGTTCCCTGCAGCAGACTTGTAAAATTAATTTAGAGGCTGCAACTAGCATTTAAAAATAAAAATGACATTTTCAGAGCACATTGTACATAGTAAATACCACTTGGTCATATTTTCCTTTTAGTTCTACAGATGTATGCTTATACTGGGTTGTGATTTTTTTTTTTTTACAGTGGGGTGAGATGAACAAAACAAAGTTTGAAAGCTACTGGTTAATAGGAAAGGGAAGACACCCAAAGCACCGTAAGAGGAGGCCCTGTAATTCTGCAAATACTCACAGAGGTCTGTGAATGAATTAGAGCTTTACGGTTCACAGGCTGTGTGATCCTGAGCTAGTTAGACAACCTCTCTGAACCCCAGCTTCCTCAGCTGGAGGAAAGAAAAAAACAGAAATAAAAACAAATGTATCACTGTACTGTGGGGAGTACTGAGTGGGACAATGTACATACAGTGCCTAGCATGGGGCCTGGTGTGCACAGATGTGGAATCGATGTGTGATCTGGAGACTGCCTGGCTTGGGTTCTTACTGCCCACTGCTGGCATCAAACCTTAACCTTAAAAACTGACAAATGGGCCCTCTGTAACTTGAAATATTAGAAACACCCAGCACTTACTTAATCAGATAAAATTATATCATTCATCTCTGCTTTTGTTTTTTGAACAACACAGCAGAAAGATACAGACAGCTGTTCCACTCACACAAAGACCCAGCCTCAGCAGTGGAAAAACGTCTCCAAGAAAGCTCTCGGCGTAAGGCTTTGTTACGCTACTGAACCAAGTTGGTTTCTTGTTTACTTTCTAGATATTTCAAATGTGTACACCCAAGGCTAAGTAAATTAGGCCGTTCCTAAAAGATTCAGATTTTGAAGGTAACACTTCTTCCTTCAGGGCTGCTTTCATCCCAGTTTCCAGCCAGAAAGCCTGGCCCCAGGGGCCTTGTGGAGGGAGCTCTACTCCGCCCTATGCTACCTCAAGGGTGGGTCAGCAGGCATTTGGCCTCAGAGCCCAGGGTTCACACAGGTCCTTATACTTAACAGGTGCACAATATAAGCTTGCTGTCTATTCTGTTAAAACCAATGACAATCTGAGAATGGTAATAGTTAAAGGCTTAATGAGCACATTATGAGGCCAACCCTTGGTGTTTATCTCTATAAATGTTGAGTACTTTGAATACACTCAATGTCGAAAAGGAATGTGCTGGTCCGCTCCCATCTATCAGCTGGAATGTTGGATCTCCTCCAGTTACAGATAGCTCCTTGCTTCTGGGTTAACCCACTCCTTTTTATAGGCGGTTCTTCGGTTAGGAAATTCTTCATTACCGCAGCAGAAATCTGCTCAGCTGCGATCTCCACCTGCCATTCCTGGTCTGATCTGTTGCCACTAGACGGTTTGTCACAGATTTGAACATCAAAGCTAGCATGCTCCCTGAAGTGATTTTGGAATATATTCATGTTCTAGATAAAATGAAAAAGAGTAGAAATGTAGGCTGCAGAGGTTGGCAAAAGCTGGTGGTTAAGAGGGTGGGCTCTGGACTCAAAAGGCAGGAGTTCAGATGGCCTTGGGAAATTGGCTTAACCTCTCTGAGCCTTAGCTTCCTTGTCCATAAAGTGAGGTGATGACTGTGTTTCCTTTGCAGGGTCATGATGAAGATAAAAGGAGATGGTACTCGTCAAGTGCCTAGCACTGTGCCTGGCTCTTAGCAGGCACCTGGTATTCACTATTATGATTAGCCTGGCCTTTGAGGGGCAGCTCCAGCTACATAATTTGGGAAACATCCCCATCTGGGGCAAAAGACCAGGGCAGATGCAGAAATGCAAATGTGCAGACCTCTAGTCTGCAAATGGAAACGTACAAAGAAGGCAAGGAAGCCTGAAGCCACACCCCAGTGTGGGGAGGCGATGAGCCCTCCAGGTGTCATCTCTGCTGCCCGCTGAGGAAGTTGGACAGTCCTGGGACCTGCCTACCTTGGTACTGGGCACTGAATCCGCGCTGCCGGTGGTTGCCATCCGATGTGAAGTGCAGTCGCAGCCAGTTCTTGCTGCTGATAACGGGGGCTGGGAGGCTGGCTCCGGTGAACCTGTGGGAACAGGAAGTAGATGGGCTCAGGGACCAGAGCTGGGCAGTAGAGTTATATGAGCATTCAGGAGTTCCCCCACTTCCCTTGAGTGCCAGGGCCTCAGCCCAGCTCTGGAGCAAGAAGGGAAGGTGGTGTTGCCCCAGCCCCCTCCAGTACCCTAGGCCTGAGCAGCGTGAGATGGCTCCTCCCGGGCCTCATCACACTGCTGGCTTTCCCTCAGCTGCTGGGAGGAGGCAACTGATCCTTCAGACCACAGCACCCCCTGCTTAAACTCCCTAAGCATTCCATCCTTTTTCCTTTTTCTAGTTCTTTGCCTTTTCTGCTTGGAATATATTCACCTGTGACCCTTTCTCCCGCCCATCCACATCCCCCAAGATGACTTTGGGAAGCCCCTTAAGTATCACATCTGCAGTAAAGCGTTCCCTGCTCTCCTTGGCTTTGAAGCACAGATTTGGGTTCTTATCCGGGTTTCACCAGTGTGACCTTGGACCTCAGAGAATGCTCTGAGAACGGGAGTAATACCAGCCCTAAGAGTTCGTGGGAATAAATAAGAAATCATATGCACAAAGAATCGAGGTCAGAACCTGGCACATATTAGCTTAATAATTATAATTTTCCTTAGTCTTCCTCTGTGATGCCACAATATTTAATTCAAATTATAATTCAGTTATAGAAGTGTGTGGTTTCCTCAAGATAACTCCTGAAAGCGGGCAATGTGGCCTAGTGGTGAAGAAACGAGCTCTGGAGGGATCAGCTGTGTGATCTCAGGAAAACTACAGAAACCCTCTGAGACTCAGTGACCTTATCCATAACATGGGGATCATAATGACCCCTCCCTCAAAAGACTGCAAGGATTAAATGAGAAAATACACAAAAAGAGCTCTAAGCACAGTCCCTGGCCATAACAAGCGGTCAGTAATGGCAGCTGCTGTTCCATTCTTCATCTTGATTTCCAGCATCTAACACAATACTGGACACAAAGTAGGCATGTCAGAGTTCCAGCAGAAAACAGGTGTCACGGTCATATAGGAGTTTGATGAATGACTCTTTTGCATAGGTCCTTATACCCTTTCTCTACACTCTTTCACATAGGTCCTTATACCCTATGTGAAACAGTCATTCATCAAACTCTTGGAACTATAAAGGTGAGGGCTGACTATGGGGGAACCACCAGGGAGGGGCAGTATCCTGGGGCTGGCAACTGGGGGACTTGTTACCACTCCCAATCCTGCAGCAGAGAGAAAATAGTTATCACCAAACAGGGAGCTGCATGCAAGAAGACACCATATAGGACCCAGATCTTCTTTCACAATCTGGGGCTATAGCCAATTTGTGAAAAGCCCATCAAGAGGAGACAAAGAATGAATACCCAGAACTCACTCTCCTCCTTCCCCTCCTCCAATCTCCTACTGATTCTCCTGTTGATCTAGCCCAACTGGAAGCCAGAGAGCAAGAGAGCATACTGATGCAGCCCCTTGGGTAAGTCTTCTCAGGCATGGAGCAAGGAGAAGGCAAGGGAGAGGACCTGGAGGTGCAAATGGAAGACATCCAGCATAGTGGGTCTTCATAAATATGCATTAAACAAAAGAACTAACCAAGAAGCTTCACGTACTGCAAAACTGAATTCTTACTATAATGAAAATGCTGACACACACCAAACTTCAGGAATATAACCCATACTGCTATGCTAAAAACTATTATAAAAACCAATTACTGTATTTCACCAGATCCCATTTAAAATAGTTTATTACAGACTGAGTCATTTAAGTTTTCTAAGGAGCCACAAACGTATTGTGGGTTTTTTTTTTCTCCAGGCCAAATTCAATTCTCTCTCAATGACAAAGCTTGGAGGCTATTTATATAAGGGAAGTAGAAGTAGGGAGAATTTACCTGAATAATTCAGGACCAAAAGCTCTTTATTGCAAAATGGAATGAGGGGAGGGTGATGAGGTCTCAAGAGCAGGATGAGATTAATGATCAAGATTGTAGCAGGAAGTCAGTGAGACTTCCCTGGCCTGTGAGATCAGGAGAAGCCCTAAGAGGCATCTCCCACCTCCCATTTCTCCCACACCTTTACCCACTCCTAGAAATCCTGTTAATTGTTAATTTCCAAGGCTTAAACTCTCAGGGCCCCGTGTTGTCCATGCATCTTTACTCTGTTCTGCTCCTGCCTCCCTGGACATAAATGTTGGGCAGTTGAGAGTTTTCTTGGCATCTATCAAAGAACTGGGGGCTTACATGGCAGAATCATCACATCAGACTCTGCCATTGAGATGGTGTCATGCCTTGCTAGAAACTCTCCAATGAAATGAACCAACTCCCAATACCTGCAACTTGGATGACTCTTAAAAGCATTATGTTGGGCCATCAAAGAGGATATACTGAGAGTATATACTGAGTGACTCATTCATATGAAACTCTGCAAAAGAGTTTAGTGAGAGAGAAAACAGATAGTGGTTGTCAGAGCTGGGGGTGAGAGATAAAGGTTGGGGATTGGCTGGGTAAGAGCACAAGGGAACATTTGGGGGTGATGGTAATGTCTTACATATTGAATGAGATGTTGATTAGATGAGACGTACACATTGGTCAAAGCTCCAAGGAACTGTACATTTAAAATAGGTAATTTACAGTTGGGCCATCAAAGAGGATATACTGAGAGTATATACTGAGTGACTCATTCATATGAAACTCTGCAAAAGAGTTTAGTGAGAGAGAAAACAGATAGTGGTTGTCAGAGCTGGGGGTGAGAGATAAAGGTTGGGGATTGTCTGGCTGGGTAAGAGTACAAGGGAACATTTGGGGGTGATGGTAATGTCTTACATATTGAATGAGATGTTGATTAGATGAGACGTACGCATTGGTCAAAGCTCCAAGGAACTGTACATTTAAAATAGGTAATTTACAGCCAGTCACAGTGGCTCATGCCTGTATTCCCAGGGTTTTGAGAAGCCAGGTTGGGAGGACTGCTTGAGGCTAGCAGTTGGAGACCAGCCTGGGCAAGACAATGAGACCCCGTTTTATTTACCTATTTATTTATATTTTGGACAGCATCTCCAAAATATAAATAAATAGGTAAATAAATTAAATGGCAATTTTATTTTATGTAAACTACATTACAATGGAGTTAGTGAAAAACAAATCAAAACAAAACTAATATTCAATGGCTCTAATCCTCAGGGTAAAAGACCTTACTATAGCCTACAAGGCCTTGAAAAAGCCACTGTGCCTTTACTTTTTCTGCCTCCTCCTCTTTATCCTTTATGCTCCAGCCACAGATGTCTCCTCGCTGTTCAAAACTGGCCAGGCCTGCTCCTGCCTCAGAGTCTTTGCAGTTGACATCCCCTCTGCCTGCTACACTGGCACTTCTCCCAGAACTCCACCTGGCTCAGCCCCTTGCTTCCTCCAAGGCTTTGAACAAATGTCACCTTCTCAGTGAAGCCTTCCTGGTCTGACGCCTGCCTGCCTTTCACCCTGAGTGTGCACGCGTGTGCGCACACACACACACACACACACTGTTCTCCAGTCAAATAGAAGAGTTCATGTATTCAGGAATACACATGGTTCTCGTGTGCTTCTCTGCCTTTGCCCTTGATGCTCTTTATGCCTTTTCTCACTGCACCACCTGGCTGCACAGAGAGGGAAAGACACTTGTTCATGGTCACACAGCTACTAAGTGGCAGAGGTGGGATTTAAATCCAGCCAACCCATCCAGAACCTATGCACTCAGCCACTACATTACACTGACATGTACATGCAAGTATGAAGGAAGGCAGTTGAACAGTTTAGGCTGAATTCCATTCTGTTCCTTTTCTCCCCCTCTTGACTTCCCCCAGGATCCTCTTTAATTTTGCTCCCTTTTAGAATCATAATTAAAGGAGAGAAACACAAAGAGAGATTCTCCCCTTCAAACCTTTCTGTCCACATTAACTTCACTACGGGGGGCTTGGGGAATTCCAAGTTCGCCCAGAAAATTGCTATTGCAGTACAACATAAAATGTATTTAAGCAATTACATTCAATTTTTTTTTTCTTTTTGGTAAATTGACTTCTGTTAAATGGGGCTTCATTAATGGAATCTGGCTTGGGGAGAATTTAAAAAAAATCACTCCCTTTAATGCATGCAGTTGATTATAGAAAAGTGGCTTTGAGCTCCTCTGCAGAAAGCTTTGAGCCCTTCTCTTCATGAAGGAGAGCTCAGAGCCGATTTGGTGGGAAGCATTTCTTCTTAAGAAGCTTCTCATGTGCAGTCGGGATGTTGGGGAGCTGAGTGATCCCCACCAAGATGACAACAGTGACTGTGCAAGGAATTGCTGCCTAATTGTAAGTCGAGGGGGAGGAGTGTTAGGAGATATTGGTTTAAATCTTAGCATCCCTGAAAACTGACATCTTCAGGAGAACATTCATTCATGCAGTCACCAAGCACATCTCGTGTACAAGGCATTGTGCTTGCAAGTGAGGACCACTCCCACTGTGGTTCCCTAGATATAGGGAGTCCCTGAAAAGCCTGTAATGTATATGATTCAGCTGCAATGTCTTCTTTTCTGTTCAGTCTCCATTCCTCCATCAATAGCATCTGGCTTCTGTCCTCCCAGAGCATCTTCTGTGGGCATTAACTGTTAAGTAAGCTATGTGCATGGCCCTGGTCTGATTCAGAGTTGAAGCACTTCTGCATCCCAGTACTAAGCATAAACCATCCTTCCCCATCCCCAAGGCTGGCCTAGGAGAATGTGAAATATAGGAGGTCCTCACCACCTCATTCCTACTCCCAAGCCCTCTTCCCTTCCCACCTGTCACCTGCTTTCCTCCCTAATAAACGGAGAGGACACCAGATACAATCAGAGAAACCCTTTTGAAAATGTCTTGGTCAGTGGTGGGCAAACAGTCCCAAGATCCTTGTTTGAGGCTGATCCCTCCTCTGCCACACCTAAGCCACCTCTCATTCCTTAAGCAAACCTTTAGTGGCTCAGCCTTGACACCCATTCTCATCAAAATGCTTCCAAAATCAGTTTTCCTTTAGCTAAATTCCTAGGACTTGCTATGTCAAGATAAATTCTTTCCCCAAGACAATCCCATGATGTTATATATTTTCCAGGAACTGAGTGAATGCCTGGGACAAATGGAAGTTTCTTTTGAATATGAGTCGCTGCGCCTTATCTTTGAAAAGATCCCCCTCTGCCTCCCAAGACTTTCTTTCCCAGCAGTGCCTGCCCACCCTGGTTGTATGGACAGCTCTGAAAGATCTGAGCCAGCCTTTAAAGATTCAATTCCTGGCTACCTAGTAAGTGTTTGGGATTGGTTACTATGCTCTGAACAAACCAAGGCTTTCCCCCAGTCATTCCTGCTTCTCAGTGCAACTGCTCTCCCTAATCCACACCATCCTCCTGGTCACCTAGCCCAGGCAGCATCCTCAACTCCCCCCTCTCCTTCACCCCTATCGCCAATCATGGCCAAGTCTTCTCCATTTCATGTCCTCATTGTTTCTCACCTGGACTACAGAGATGGGCTTCTGATTTGCCCTCTGCCTCTGTTCCATCTTCCATACTTTATGGGGAGATTTGATCAAATCCCTGCATTGCTGGAAAGCCAGCAGCAATGGTTGAATCCACTGGCTCCAGAATAAAGTCCAAGTTTTTTAATGTCTTTCCTCTTCAATGACACACACTTTGAGATCCAGCTACACAGAATGGCTTGTACACCTGGAATGTGACTAATACTTTCATGTCTTCATGCCTTTGCACGTGCTATTTCCTCTATTTGGAATGCCCTTTTCTTGTTGCCCCACCTGGCTACTAGGGAAAATATCACTGATCCTAATCCTATAAACCTAACTAAATATTTCCTTTCCTCCATCTCTCCCTCTCATTGCTCCCAATAGACATGACCCTGCCATGGTCCTGGGCATACCAAATTTTACTCATCTTTTGAGTTGACCATCTCTCCAAATAGCAGGCAAACTCCATGGGAGCTAGAATAAAATCTTCTTTTTGTCTCAGTATCTCCAGTGCACAGCACAGTGCCTGGCACACAGAACAAATAAATTTCACAGAACAGGGGTTGGCAAACTATAGCTTGCTGCCTGTATTTGTAAATATAGTTTTACCAGATCACAACCATGCCCATTCATTCTTTTACATATCGTCTGTGGCTGCTTCCATATTGCAATGACAGGGTTAAGGAGTTATGCAAGATGACGGCTTGCAAAGCCCAAAATATTTATTTTCTGGCTTCTTACAGAAAAAAACAGTTTGCTAATTCCTACCATAGAAGCCTCACAGATGATGTAGTTGATTGGTAAATAAAAATTTCATTTCTAAGTAGGAAATCATAAAAAAGGACACAGATGTAGCTTCAACATTTAATTATAATGTAAAACACTTAAACATACACTTATTTGCCAGTGAGTTTAATGCAGGACTAAGGCCCTTCCTTTGATCATGAGTTTGTTCTCCACGTTGTCTATCTTATATAAACTACAACCATAATGCATCATTCACCATTTCCAATGTTGCTACAGATCGTCCAGTCAACAAATATTTCTTGAGCAACTGCTATGTGCCAGGCATTGACACCCATTCTCATCAAGGTGCAAAGGATGCTTTGTCCCATCCCCCTCCCCTCATGTAATTTACCCAGTGGGGTACAGTTGTCTCATTCACTCACACCTAATATCTAGTAAGCAATTCTTTTAAGAGACTCTCCCCTTTGTGGAATCATTCCAAAGCATTCAATTTAGTTTCCATAGATGCAACTATATTTCCTTTCACACTCATATTTCATCAGTTTATGTGATGTTTAATTTAAATCACATAATTACAATAACAAGTATGACTGGCACTGAGAGACTTGGCAACAAACCCAACTGAATCTCGGAAAGTGCAAGACTCAGCTGATGGGAGCAGAAGTGCACAGGCATTGAGGGTGGGGGTGGGAGACGGCCTGTAGGCAGCAGGTGCTGGGGGTGCCATGGGCACCTGTCAGGAAGATCTACTGAGGCCATGGGAGAGCTGGGTAGTCCAACTGGCTTCTTTGGGGGAGGGGAGTGGGTTAAGAACATTTTTATTAGACATGCTTTGTGAATGAATGAATAAATGAACAAACAGCAGTGGCTTGCTTTCAGTGGTGGGATATCAAATTATATCCCCTCTGCTATTAGGAGAGTGGGAACCAGCTAATCTTAAAATCTGAGATTTGAGAAGGACTTCAGAGGTCTTCTAGATCTAATGCCCAGCTATATAGGAATTTCAACCATAACATTCTTGAAAAATGGTCAGTTTTGATCTATTTTGAATGTTCCCAACAATTAAGAATTTACCTTCTTGCCAAATTCTCTCTCCCAATCTTGATCCATCCCCATTCTTTTCCTATTTACTTCCTGCTCATCCTGCAGGTGTATCAGTCCCTGGCTCAGGAAACCTGTCATTGTTGCTGAGTCTGGTTTACTTCTCCTTTGTTCCCTCTGGGCACCCGGTACTTTCTCTACCATAGTGCTTGTCTCACCATGCATTGCTGAACTATGAGCTCCCTGAAGACAGGAGCTGTTTCTTTCTTGTTCACAGTCCTTTCTTTGGTACCTTGGAGAGTGCCTGACACAAAGAAAGGACTCAGTAAATATTACTCAGTGGAAGAAGCGATGATTGGCCAAATGAATGAATGAATGAGATCCTGCTGGTGAAAGCAGAGGTTACATGTGGGGAAAAGCAGAGAAAGAGGCAGTGAGCAGGTGAGCCAGGGAATAGGAGGGAGGGCCTCCAGTGCCATGCGGGCTTCACCCGGGTTTCCCATGGCACTGCCCACTCCTGTCAAGACATGCTTCCCCACTCCTAGTTCCTCAGCCCTGGCTGTGCCCCACTACCTGCTTCACTTAGCAGCTGCTGGTACTTTCCTGGGGATTCTTGTCATGCTGACCTATCCCCAAAACAGCAACAGTGGGGACTGCTAATCAGTGTGGGCAAATGTTCCCCTTTCCCCAGAAGCAACTCCACAAACTCAACAAATTATCAGAGCTCTTTCCTACTCAGCTAATTGTTAGCTCGAAGGAACCCACACAAACCACATCAGGTAAATGTTCTCCCTCCAGATGCACAGCTCTCTGGAGGACATATATCTGGGGCTGGGAGTGCTGAGGGACAGGGAGCCTGGCTGTGTTTGTTGTCGGGATGAGGGCTTCCTCACCAACATGCTGGGCCTTGTGCATTGGGTGGTGGCATATTGTGAAGGTCTAGGGGGTGGCTTGGTGTGTCAGTTTCCTTCCATTGCTAGCTCAGCTGCTCAGCCGGCAGAGCTGATGGGTAAGGTGTTTCCTGCCTCTATGGAGAGGATCTTCCCATCGTGCTGAAGTGACAGAACAGGGTTGGGTCTGAAGATCAGAACTGGTGCTGATGCCAAGCTCTGGGTGAGGAGGCTTGATCCCCAGCAGCTTTTTTCTGAGTTGCCCACTCCATCCTTTACTGTCTCCAGGTCTAAATCAGGCAGTTCTACTTTCTTATGAGGACTAGAAGCCTTTGAAGACCAGTCTCCTTCCCTCAACCCACAGCTCCTGAAAGGGGCAGCCATGTACCTCATATGACTCATAGGCTACAGGTGATTGGATCCTGGTGGTCATGTGTCCCATGCTAAGCCAATCAGCTGATGAAACTTCTATCAGGAAGGTAGGTCCCTATGGCCCCCATTTGAGGTTTGGATGGAGAGAAGGGCTGCCTACTCACTTTAATGAGGAAAAGATTCCACAGGCGTGGCTTTCCCAGGGGAGATTTGGGAAACGGTGTCCTAGTATCATTTCTCTCATGTCTGTTGCTGCCTCCTCAACTTGCCCTTATTACTCTTATATGATGTCCTGAACCTCCAGGTCCTCAGCCAGTCTGACTGGACAGAATCTAAGAGCAGTCTCCACTCTGACCAGCTGCCGAGCCTTTAGCTGGCTGTCCCCTGTCCCCAGCCCAAGTCTCTATTACACATTAGATCTGAGATCCGGGATGGCAGCGCCGAGGACTGGCAGTCTCCATGCTCTAGGATGTTAAAGCCTATCCCTGTCAGGCTTGGCCCAGAAACAGGGTGCAGCCCTCAAGAGCGTGGTGACTACAGCACATTCATACTCAACTCTACTCAACCCTCTTCTTCCTGGCTCGAGTCTCTGAAGTGAAGATGACACCTATCTGGCTCATCACCTGTCTTGTTCCCCACAGAGGCAATAGGTTTAAAAAGGTTAAGGGTTAAGGGCCAGGCCTTCGAAACCAGACAGTGCTATATTTGAATCTGGGTTCCACTGTTTCCTAGTGTGAACATAGGCATGTGATATAACTTCTCTGAGCCTCAGTTTCCTCATCTGTGCAATGGGATTCCTCTGAGCAGCAGTGCTCATGTGTGTAATGTGACCAAGTCTGTGCCTAGCATACAGTAGGTGCCTCACAAACGTGAGCTATTTTCCCCCTGCCCTGCTGGGGTTTGAGAAGAGGGGGTGGGATCTTACCAGGGCCTTCAACCCTTCCCTTCAGAGCAGACCGCAGAGCAGCCTGGCTTAGTTTTCTCCAGGGAAATGAGGCACCTGCATCTACTCTGGTGACAGAGCAGTGCAGGGGTAGAAGGACAGGGCACTCTGTTGTACCCAGACCAGCCAGTACACCTGGCCATCACCTTCCCTCTTTCTCTGGGGAACCCCAGCCTGGCCTCCACTGGCCCCTGCTTCCTCAGCCTTGCCCACTTTCCACCTGTCACTGGCAGACATGACTTGGAGAAGGAACCTGCTTCCTGCCATAGAGGGTGGCACCGCTTGCCTTGTAGAAGCCTCCACTGCTTGTAATTAGTACTATTTCTCACCCAGAGGGATTGCTGTAAATGGCTTCTTGAGGAGCTGTCCACATCAGTGTGTACCTGCCACTCAACTGCCACTCTGAGTTTGAGCATCATGGATGTTCCTTCCCCTGTCAGGAGGCAGCTAGTGGGCCCTGCCAGAGATCAGCAGCTCTGATGCCCAGAGGAATGAGTGAGCTGCCCAACAGCTGGAGAATGGGTGGGCTAAACATCTCACACACACCAAGGCTAGCGAGCAAGTGGTCCTAGAGTTCCCTGGAGCTGAGTTCTCATCCTGCCTTCATCATCTGCTGGCCATGTGACCTTGGAGAGGTGGCTTCACTTCTCTGAGCCCCTCTTTCCTCAGTTTATATCTCACAGTGCAATTGTGAGTGATGCTTACAAAGTTCCCTCTAAGGCCTCAAGACACGACATCTACAATTTTTGACCCTGACATATCTCTGTACAGCAAGGTAGACTCGTAGGCAAAGGGAATAAGATTTACTGAATAGAAAGCAATTTGGGGTGGAGACTTCGCACATGGGCCCTAGAAGGAGACTGCCTGGATTCAAGTATCATCAGCTCTAAACATACTGTCTCACTTTGGGCAAGTAACTGACCTGCTTTGGGCCTCGTTTCCCCATCTATATAGTAAGGATAATAACAGCACCCACTTCATTGATCTGTTAAAAGGTTTAAGTGAGGTGATGCATATAAAAGGTGCCTGGCACATAGCATGTGCCCAAAAAGCATCAAAAATAGGGGAAAGGAGAATTCCTCTCTTCTTGTATTGCTTGCTGCCATCCATCTGGATTAATGCCTTATACTTTGGCTTTCAGATGGGAGAAATCCAGATCACATCCACCTACAGAAGAAATGATTGGCTGCTATGGATTGTAGCTAAACCATAGGAAGTGTAGAGTTGTAGCTGGCCTCAGGGATGGCCAGAACCAGGAACTCAGATGCTACAAAGCCTCTCTCTCTGTACCCCATTGATGTTGTGCTCTGCCCGCTGGCATCATTCTTTCTATTGCAAATGGCAGCTGCTTGAGGCTGGGGCCATGACCACCCTTAGTAGCTCTGTGATTCACTCTCTCACCTTCACCACTAGAGAGAAGATGATGATCTCTCCCCATGATTCTAATTAGAAAAAGCCCATCAGAGGCCTCTGATTAGTTTAGCTGGGGAATGTGCCCATTCCTGGGGCCAAGGAGGTGGCCCCCACTAGAACCCCATGACTAGTTTGGGGACAATTCTCCAAAAGAAGGAATGTGCTCAAAAGAAGGGAGGAGCACTAGGCAGACAAAACAAAAGATGTCTACTGCGGATGAAGGAGAAGTAGGTGGACTGAATGATCAGGGTCACTCTCCTATTCTGTGGTATAAAGGAGTCGGTTTTTAAAGACCTGTGAGGAGTGTCCATAGATCACTGTGTGAGGTATCAACCCAGAGTTGGTCTTGTTCTAGATCTGTCCCGTATCCTTTCATAGGTAGCCAGGCATCCCCCCACCATGCTGATCCCATTCTGTGTCTAATCATCTGACCACTGCCTGCCCACCTGTCCACTAGGCCACTGGTCTGGGTGCTGACACCTCACGTGGCTTTGGCAAGCCTCTGCCCTTGGGAGGAGATGCAGGCTCTGTGCTTATCTTCAGATGCTGGTGAAGTTCTATAGGTCATCCAGGTCAGTTGACCTCCTGGACTTGGAATATCCCGTGACCTAGAGATAAGTTGACTAGATCTATCCAGAATGAGGATCAATCCAGATTAGAAAAGACTCACCTGAATCTTTTTAAATGTTGAGATTTAGACAACTTTTTCTCCTTTCTTCTTCCCTCCTCCTGAAATTCTTGGCCTTGTTCCTTCCCAGTTGCTTCCTTACCCTAGCCCCAACCAAGGGAGATCCTAGACTATCCATAGAGGCTAAACATATGAGCCAAAGGGTCAAACAAGCTTGAGTTCGAAGCCTGGCTCTGTCACTTATTGCTCTGTGGCCTTGGATAAATTAATCTCTCTTTTCATGCTTCCAGGCTTCCAGAGATGATGTACCCAAAGTATGATCATCATATTTATTAAAATATTGTGCTCACATCTGATTAACAGCTCCTGGCAAGAGGTCAGCGCCAAAGAGTCTTGGACTGACTGCTTACGGCCTGGCCTCCCTATCTGGCTTCTTACTATGTTGTAGCGATCCAGGTGAATTCAGATGATTCCCTGAACTACCACCCTCCTTCCTGAGACACATCCATCCCTCAAACACTGTTCATCACTGGCCATCAAAGCAGCAGCCACACTGCTCCAGCAACTCAGCAGCTATTTATTGTGACGGGTGTGTGAGTACATGAGTGAGTGAATGAACTGAAAGAACATAAGAGTGAATTAATTGGTAAGTGAATGAGTGAATTAGTGACTTAATGAGTCAGCAAGTGAGTGAAGAAGAGTGTGCAGGATTGAATATATCATGTTCTCCTCCCTCAACAAATCAAATATGCGGTGGTGTAAAACTTCCACCTTAAAATGTGTCTTCTGTATTAACACAAGCAGGGGTTAAGAATGGCAGAGGAAAAGTTACAGACAAGAAGCTGGAGGAGAAAGACACTGTGCTAGTTTCCTATTGCTGCTTTAACAAATAACGGCACATTTAGGGGCTTAAAGAACACAAATGTATTGTGTTATAATTCTGGAGGTCAGAAGTCCAAAATGGGTTTCAGCAGGCCAAGATCAAGGTGTGGGGAGGGCTGAGCCCCTCTGGTGGCACCAGGGGAGAATCCTTTTGCTTGCCTTTTCCAGCTGCTAGTAGCCACCTGCATTTCTTGGCTTGTGGCCTCTTTCCCTCGTCTTCAATACCAGCAGTGTAGCATCTTCAAATCTCTCTCCACCTCTCATCCTCTGCTTCTCTCATCACATCTCCTCTGACTGTGACTCTCCTGCCTTCCTCTTACAAAGGCCATGTGATTCTGTCAGGCCCACCTGGATAATCCAGGATCATCTTCCTATCTCTAAACCTTAGAGTAATCTTAGCTACAAAGTCCCTTTTGACAAGTAAGGAACAAATTCACAGGTTTCAGGGCTTAGGACGCCGGCATCTTTGGAGAGGCATTCTTCTGCCACTTGCAGATGCCTTGCTCAGAGGGTCAATGCAACCAGTGAGTCCCACTCCACAGAGGAAGGAGCAGGAGGGGGATGAAGGAAGTTTCAAAGCATCTGACAAACACGTGCCTATGTCAGGTATTTTTGTGTTGTTGCTGTGGCCTGAGTACAGAGGGTTTTGAAAAGCTTACGTGATTCCATCATGCTCCAAAATTTGAGAGATACTTTGACAGAGATATGCTAAGACCATATGCTGATGTAATTGAGGGTAAAATCTGGCCCTGTGATTCCTGGAGGTGATGGATCAAGAGCAGGGTGTCTTTACCCTGGGTGCACATTGCTATTAACTGGGAAGATGTTTTTTCAAAAAATGTTATTTTGAAATAAGAAAAGAGTGCAAAGATGGTACAGAAATGTCCTGTATACCCTTCACCCAGATTCCCTAATGTTGGCATCTTACATAACCCTGGGACATGTGTAAAAACTAAGAAATCAGCAATGGTACAGTACTATTAACTAAATGAAACATTTTATTCAGATCTTCCCAGATTTCCACCAGTGCCCCACTTTTCTTTCTGTCCCAGGATTCAGTCTAGCATCTCTCATTGCACTTGTCCTGTCTTCTTGGTTTCTTCCAATTTGCATTAGTTTCTTAGTCTTGCCTTGGTTTTTTTAAGATCTTGACATTATTGAAGGGTACTGATCAGGTGTTTGGTAGAATGTTCTTTATTTCAGTTTCTCTAATGGTTTTTCACAGACCTTGGCTATGGATTTTTGGGAAGAATATCATGGGGGTGAGATGCTCTTATTATGGCATCACAGAAGGGGGTTCTGTGATCTCAACATGACCCGTTACTGATGATGCTTACTTTGATCACTTGGTTAAAGTGATGTCTGCCAGATTTCCCCACTGTAAAGTTACTGTTTGTCTTTTTCCATGTTCTATTCATTAGGAGTGGGTGGCTAAGTCCAGCCCACACTGTAGGAGATGGGGAGTGCCAGCTGTTTTTATTTCTATCATTTCAATTTGTTTCATCCTCATGGCTTTATTATCATCTCACTACTTCTCAGAGATATGGTTGTAATGAGCTAGACTTGCACAAAGTTACTCAGCTATAAATGGTAAAGCTAGAATTTGAACTTATATCTGTCTGGCTTCAAAGGCCATGTTCTTTCCACTTCATGTTACTGTCACCAAGTAAAGAGGATCTCACAGTCTCCAAGGTGGAAGCTGCCTCTCAGCTTGTCTGGATGGTGTTTTTCAAATCCATCCTTGGAGTGTGACCCATCAGTGGGTCATGAGGTCAGTCTGTGGGTGGCATTTTAAATAACAACATAAAGTAGAAGTGACTAGAACATAGTAGAAAATAAGAGTACGTCATACAAGTAGAACATTTTTATCTCTATATCTTCTCTGTGCTTTGCTACCTTTATCCTTGGATGGAGATAAAAATAGCCCTCCCATAGGCTTGTTATGAGGATTGAATAGAATGATACACATAAAGTGCTTAGAAGAGAGGCTGGCTCATATTAAGTATTATATAAATATTAAGTATGTATGTATGTAAATGAGTCATGATGTACAATGTATTTCTTACTGCAGACTGCAATCAAGATGTTTGAAAATACTGAACTCACATCTGTGGACGACGAGTTGGCAGATTTATGACCCCCAGCTTGCAGCTTATTTTTTTAAAATAAGGTTTTATTGGAACACAGCCACACTCATTGGTTTAGGTATTTTCTATGGTTACTTTCGGGGTATAGTGGCAGAGCTGGGTACTTGCAACAGAAACCCTGTGGTTCACCAAGCCCATCATATTTACTATCTGGCCCTCTAGACCAATGCTCCTGCCTGGAGGTCATCTCATAATCTAGGGAATATTGGACACTTCTTCCTGGGCATGTGGTCTGGTCATGCCACTGTCCTTGCAGGCATGCTTGCTTTGCAGACCACTCCAGGCCCTGTGACTGCCGGGCACTTGGATCTCCAGAAGCTCATTACTCTTCTCTATTAAACTGATGCCTACATGGTGAAAAGCTAAAAACATGGTACTTTGGTTAGGGTCCCAGCAGGAAACAGATGGCCACTCAAAATTAAAATAATTGGTGAGGGCAGAGTGTGGGCAAGTAGCAGAGACCTCAGAGGCTCATAAAAGTTGAGCTTTTACCACCCTAGGCATAAGGAGATAAAGAGAGGGGGCAATGCCTGTACTGGAAGGAGAGAGTCACTTAGAGAGAACATCTTATGAGGACCAGTGACCTTTAGTCCAGGGACACAGAACCAGCTACAGGTGACCCTGGGGTGGGGATCCAGGAGAATAAATGCCTTGACCTAATTTTCCTCCATCTCTGATCTCCTATGGGGGACCTCATTGACCAAAGTGAGATGGAAACCAGAGGGTATGGGATCCATTGATGTGGCTCATACAGACCAGCTTCCCAGGCGAGAGAAGGCTGAAAAGAGAAGGTTGGAGAAGGCTGGAAAGGGGATCTGGAATGGCAAATCTCAGATACCCAGCACACAGCATTGATTTAGGAAGTCAGATTTATTTACCTTTCCTAAGTTCCCCTAAACAAGGACTTTAGGGGAGATTGACATAGCTTTTCCCTTTTACTGCTTTTTCTTCTTAAATCTGTTAGCTTCCCGATAGCTATTGTGGGTTAATCTTCCTGGATCTTATCATTATGAGAGGGATGGAAGGTTATGAACAGAGACACAGATAAGCTACTGTGTGTGTGTGTGTGTGTGTCTGAGCCTGAGCAGAGTCTGATTAATATGTGGATTTTCATTAAAGTTCTTCCTCATGTCCCATCTTTTGATCTCAGAAAGGAGCTGTGTCCCATTCTTCTATGCAGTCCTGCTCATGTCCAGCAAATGTGTAAGTCAACCTCCGGCCCCTTGGGAGAAAGAGCCAGGGGAAAAAAGGCTACCTAGGCTGAGAAGTGTCCCCAAAGTAATCTGTTCTTTTGCCAGATCCCCTGCTAGTCCAGACTTCCTTGATTGGCACTTGATATTTTATAGGCCCCCAAAACCTGCCACACAACTACAGCTTGTCCCCTGGAGGGGCTTTCCTGGCCAGTCCATAATGCTCAATTTATGAAAGATCATAAGCTCACACAGGGGAAGGGGTTGGCTTGGGCCACCACCTTGCAGCAGAGCTGGGGCAAGGATTCAGGATTGGAGACTCTTATTAGTTTCTACCTTTGTTTTACAGAAGATGAACGTTGAAGTCTTGGAACCCTGAGAATGAATCTGGAAAAATTCAAAATATGGTCGTCTTAGGCAAGTTTCCTTGTCCGGCTCAGCTGCTGAGACCACACATCTGGACCCTCAGTGCCCCGGCAGCAGCTCTGTGCAGGCAGGATGAAGTATAGGCTTAGGTCAAGCAATCAGCAGTCAAAATCCACACTCCCACCCGTGAGTGGCTGTTCAACCTTGAACACGTTACTTTTCATGTTAATGAAACCCGGTTTTCTAGTCCTGTAGATTTGGGGCTATCATCAACCATTAAGTTACATTAAACCCAACGCCACACAGGCAAGTACCTAGCAGTGTCCAAAGGCCCAAAAAATGACACTTTTTCATCTTTTCTCTTCCCTCCAATGGAAAGACTAGTGGAATATCCACAACTACTTTGACCAAAAGCCAGAAGCCAGCCAGTTTGAGCGTAGCTGTTACAGCTTTGTGTTCTAAACCTAAGAAATGGGGACCCCTCACACAAGAGTGGGGAGGCTTCTGGATGTGCTACAAATTCCATCTTATTTTCATGGACTCAAGTTTTAATTAATAAAATCTCAAGGTTCTCCTCCCTCTTTCCCCTCACATTTCTTCAGAGAAACGAAGAGTTCAAACTCACAGCCCAAGCGCTCAGGTTTTAAATTAGACAACTTTGTCCTGACAGGAACCAAGTCACAGCTGTCATACCTGATTACTTTTAGAGTTACTACTAAACCCTTTGTATGGCATGAGCTGCCACTGTTCAAGGCAAACAGAAAGACTTTACATTTTTTCATGACAGCCCTGGAGCTATCCACCTCCCTATGTTCATTATTCTCAGCCTGTCTTTGGAAGGGATGATGCAGCATCCTGACAATCATATAGTGAGGAAAGCAGACCCCATGGCCTGTCACTACAGCCTAGGGATTTTAAGCCCCCAAAGTGCAGCAAAACCCACTGCCTCCAGAAAGCCAAGGAAAATTATTTCTGGGGGACATAGCTGCCTCATAGCCTTCTATGAATGAACCATCATCTTTCATGAGAGGCAACCATTGACCCTCAAGTAACCAACCAATAAGAACATCCGTACACAAATGCCCACAGGCGTTGGCTGGGATTGGCTGGCTTGTGGATGATGTCACAGTTTCCCTCCTCTGACTCAACAATGCCATCACCACTGAAAAGGCTGAGCCCTGACTGCAGCTCTTGCAGACAGAAAAACTCACCACAAGCAGAGCACCTTCTAAATTGCTCCTGGAGTGTGGGGACAACAGTCTCTCCTGTTCAAGTTACTGAATCCAGAAAAAAGATGAACTTATGAACATGGGAAAAGAAATCCAGCTAAAGCCTAAGGCAAATGTCTCTTCTTACATCCACTTTTTGCTGAATTACAGAAACAAATTCAAGGAGCAGCAGCCAAATACCTACGTTGGCTTTAAAGAGTTCTCTAGAAAGTGTTCGGAAAAATGGAGATCCATCTCAAAGCATGAAAAGGCCAAATATGAAGCCCTGGCCAAACTCGACAAAGCCCGATACCAGGAAGAAATGATGAATTACGTTGGCAAGAGGAAGAAACGGAGAAAGCGGGATCCCCAGGCACCCAGACGGCCTCCATCATCCTTCCTACTCTTCTGCCAAGACCACTATGCTCAGCTGAAGAGGGAGAACCCGAGCTGGTCGGTAGTGCAGGTGGCCAAGGCCACAGGGAAGATGTGGTCAGCAACGACAGACCTGGAGAAGCACCCTTATGAGCAGAGAGCGGCTCTCCTGAGAGCTAAGTACTTCGAGGAACTTGAACTCTACCGTAAACAATGTAAACAATGTAATGCCAGGAAGAAGTACCGCATGTCAGCTGGAAACCGGTGCAGAGGGAAAGGAGTCAGGCAGAGCTGATGGATCCAGTTTGAAAAAATAAAATGCCATTCAATCATATTTCCTGTTCCTGGTCTCATGCGTGGCATTAGAGTAGCTGTGACTGATGCTTTGTGGAGGAGGGAGTGGCTTGGTAGAGAGAGATTGGGGCAGGGAAACTGATCTTGAAGAGGGGAAGGGAGAGGAGGGGAAGGGAGAGGAGGGGAAGGGAGGAGAAGGGAAGGGAGGGGAAGGGAAGGGAGGGGAAGGGAGGGGGAAGGAGTGGGATGGAGGGAGAGAAGGGAGAGGATGGGTAGAGAAGGGATAGGAGGGGGAGGAGGGGAAGGAGAGGGAGGGGAGAGGAGGGGCAGGGAAGAGAAAGGAGGGGAAGGGAGGGGAGGGAAAGGGAGGGAAGGTCTAGCTTTGAGAGAAGTGTCAGCAGTAAACAAAAGGTGTGACTTGGACCACTGGGTGGGAGTCTCCAGGTGTAAAGTAGCAGCGGTCACAGAGGTAGAAGCACCCTGGTTCTGAGTAGCAATCCAGGTTAGAGGACCCTACTCAGTGTCAGGTTCAGGAACATGAGGTCTGACTCTGCTAAGAAGTGGCAGGACTGGGAAGACTGCCAGGGCTAGAAGGCCTAGAGTTGAAGCTCCCACTTCAGGCCCCAGGAGAAACATATGATATCTGAGTTGAGATAGGCCTGAGGGGACCCAGGATTTCCAGCAACACTTAGATATGCTCAGTGGGGCCAGGGTGAGCCCCAGGGGTATTCCTTAATCAGGAGGAGGCAAGGGGCAGATTTTACAAAAAAAAAAAAAAAAAAAAAAAAGGCAAAAAAAAGCAGGGGACTGGGGACCAGAGCAGTTGTTTTTCAGTGGATAGAGGTATAATATGTGGCATCCACTCCTCTTCCTCTTGTTCACAATACCCTGACTCCCTTTTGTGACCAAGGCTGATCAGAGGGCAGGATTGCCTTGGCCACAGTCATTGGCTCAGTGGTGGGCATGTGACCCAAGTTGGTCCTATCAGGGTGGATCTCTGGGCCTCTGTAAGGAGTCCTGGGGGACACTGCAGTCCAGGTAATGTGGACAGCCATTTGCCATCTCATAGGGCCCAAGAAGGAGGCCGAGATGGTAGAATTCCTGTGGCATCTGAATAGTCTCCGAAACTTTTCATTGAAGATGAACGACACATTGCATTTTTTCCCTGAGATGGTTTGACTTAGGTTTTTTTTTCTACTTGACTATAATTTGACACAAATGGGATTGTGCTGTAAGTGTCTGTCCAGTAACTAGATTTTTCAGGCAAGAATATACTGTGGGCAACATTCCATACCAATCAATAAAGACTGAAATGGAACATTTTGAAATGGTTCTTCTGGCTTCTTGACATCCAAAATACTGGGCCAAAATGCAAAGCTGCTTTTTTTTGTCACCAGTTTATACATGCAACAGACCTCCCTAACTCCACCTCTAAGGACCCCTATTCCATGATAGAGGGACCTACACTTTCTACTCTACTGTGCTGAAAAGTAAAAATACATATTTTTGAGCAGTCTTTTAGAACTGCATGAGCCTTTAGGGGATGAGAGGTAATACAGTGATTTAGAAATTCAGGGTCTGGAAGCAAACAGATCATTTGCGGAGGATTTTCATGTGCCAGGCCCTGTGCTGGGTATGGAGAGGCACATTATGCACTACTGTTAAGTTCCCACCCTATAAAAACTTTCCTTCTGACAAGAGAGATGGACTTGGGTGTAAATTGCAGCACTGCAAAGCAAGATGATGAAAGTGAATATGGAAAGTAATAGGGGAGGGACTGGGGACCACCCACCAAGCCTATGCTGCAGTCTTCATGAAGGAAGCAGCCTTATTCCACTTGACAACTTTGTAGGCATGCTGGCAAAATTCCCGTTCCCCATTCCCCACAGCTGCTATTCCAGCTTGGCTCTGCTTCCCTTCCAGCCCAACCTCCACCCTCTCAGGAGACGCCCTCATTTTCTGCTTCATTGAGAAAATAGAGATCCTCAGATATAAGTGCTCTCAGCTTCCTTCATTCTGGAAATGTAATCCATACCCATCCTTTCCTCTTGGTCTCACCCCTCATGGAGAGCTAACCCCCTCCTGCTCTTGGTGCCCCCTCCCTGCCTCCCTGGGGCCCTTGCTCCTGACTGTAAGGGTGCTGGCCCTCCAGCCTGTACACTCATACAAGTTCACTTGATGCTATGATATGGTGGTCCCCCTCTTAATGTTGGCAGGACTTAGGGCAAGTTCTCATTCCTCTGAGCCTCATGTTCTTATCTGTGCAAGGAGGATAATGCCTGCTTTACAGGCTGTTTTAGCAATTAACTGAGGTAATACATGTAAAAGTATTTGTCACAGTCCTAAACCTAATAGGTAATGTAGCGGATATACTCTAGGGTGGCTGTTCCATAATCCTTTCCCCCTTTCCTGGTGTTCACACCCTTGTATAATCCCCTCCTATTAAGTGTGGGCTGGACATGTGACTTTCTTCTAACCAATAGAATGTGGCAAAGGAGATGGAATGTCACTTCTGTGACTATGTAATGATAATACTACATATTGCTAGCCACTGCTTTAGGGATTCTCCTTGCTGCTTGATGAAATAAGTGGTCAAGTTTGAGAAGCCCATGTGGCAAGGAATGACAAGGAACTGTGGGAAATGTCTAGAAGCTGAGGGTGGCCTCAGACCATCAGCCAGTGAGAAACAGAAGTTCTCAGTCCAGCAACCACAAGCTACTTAATACTGCAGCAGCCACACAACTGGGGAGGTGAATCCTTCCCCAGTCAAGCCACCAGAGGAGAACTTGGCCTTGGCTGACCAAGGTCTCAAGCAATGCACCCAGCTAAGCTGTTACTGAACTCCTGACCCCACAGAAACTGTACAAATGTAAGTTTAAAACTATAAATGTTTAAACCATATGAGTGTATTTTGTTTTAAGCCACTAAGTCTGTGGTAATTTGTTACACAGCAATAGAGAATACATTACTCAATAAATGCCCTCTTCCTTATAATTCTAGAAGAGTCTGTCTTTAATCTTGTTTCTATCTCCAGCCTCTACCTTCTCCATTTAATTTCCTTTCCTTTGTTACCAATATCTTGAAGGTGGAGGGCCACCTCCTACCCTCCAGTGCTAATTAGATCCTGACTTGTATTACCCTGTAGTGGTTCCAGTTGGGTTGTCTTGTTTCCAACCTGAAATGTGGGCTCTTGGTGGGCAGCAGCTGTGTGATGTACCACACTCCTCTCTGGGAAGAGGGCCCCCACACAGCTAGGCCCCAGCCCTCATGCCACCCCTTTCTGATTTCCTGTGTGATTAATTATGTGAATGTGGGTGGCCAAGTCAGAGTTGACAACAGTTTGCAGTTCCCCTGCTGAAAACTAACTCCATTAACAGTCCTTTATGAAAAAGACAACAGGAGGGTCTGAATCTGCTGGTTTCTAATGACTGTAATGTAATGACAGTGGAAAGAGAGGGAGGGAAGGAGGAGGAGAAGTTGGGGGAGCCTGGACCTAAGATAACGGGTAAGAGAAAAAGTAGGCAGACACTCTGGTGTGATGCCAGCATTCCAGGCCCACTCAACTGGCCTCAGGTGCTCCTGTCCTTAAGAAGAGGAAGGCAGGCCCATCACCATCTCGATGACTGAATCACTCAACTCTGATCCTTCTCTCCTCAACCCTTTTCCTGTGTTCATGTAGTCATTAATTTACTTACTCATTAATTCAACAGATATTTACGTAAATCTTATGCCTGCAATATAACAGCAACTATTCTGGTGCTGGGAATACAACAAGGTCCCTCATGTCTCACATTCTGGTGAGGAGAGACAGAGAATTAAAAAAACAACAAATAGGCCAGGCACGGTGGCTCACACCTATAATCCCAGCACTTTGGGAGGCCGAGGTGGGTGGATCATGAGGTCAGGAGTTTGAGACCAGCCTGATCAACGTGGTGAAACCCCATGTCTACTAAAAATATAATAATTAGCCAGGTCTGGTGGCAGGTGCCTGTAATCTCAGCTACTCAGGAGGCTAAGGCAGGAGAATTGCTTGAACCCAGGGGGCAGAGGTTGCAGTGAGCCAAGATCGTACGATTGCACTCTGGCCTGGACAACAGAGTGAGACTCCATCTTAACAAACAAACAACACAAATAAATATATCGGATCAGTTTTTGATAGTGTCAAGTACTCACTAGAAAACAAACGTGGGTAATGAGATAGATGATGATGCATAGGGTAGAGGGCACTTGAAATGGGTGGTCAGAAGTTTTCTGTGGAGCTGGCATTTGGTTTTGGATTTAAAGGGCAAGAAGGAGCCATACAAGCCAACGTGTGCGAGAAGAGTCCTCCAAGCAACAGGGAAGCAAGTGCAAAGGTCCTTGCAGAAGGGAGCTTGGCATATTAGAGGGACAGACGGAGGCCAGAGCGACTGGAGGTGTGAACAAATGGGCAAGACATGGTTGGAAGGGTGAAGGCCTTGGCAAGGGGTTTATGTGGAAATCTAAGTGTAACTGAGAGCCACAGAGAGACTTCAGTAGTGGAGAGCCACATGCTTCCATCTTTGACTTTGTGTTGCTGATCATTCTAGAGTCTTCAGAGACTATCAAGTGCCAACAAAGGGATTAACCCCTTGCCCCTCTATAGGACTGCAAGAAAGAAGACACCAAATCCATGGCATTTTTTTCCTTAGGAAAGAAGGGAGATAATGAGAAGCCTCCACTTGGTATTCCTTGGAGTAGCTGGAAGCTAAAAACCAAATGTGGGAACTGTGAATCCTCTCTCTGAGATATGTTTTCTTAGGAAGTGGAGGAAATGGGTGGGCATGGGTGGCAAAATATTCCAGGGGAATACTTCTTCCTGGGCCTTGTGGGGAACAATTCCCAACAGGCCAGTGGTTCTCAGCTTTAAGCTGGTGTTAGAATCATCTGCAGGGCTTATTAAAACACAGAGTGCTGGGCCTCACCCCCAGAGTTTGATTTAGCATTTCTGGGAGTTGGATCTATAATTTGCATTTCTGAAAGTTCCCAGGTGATACTGATGCTCCTGGACCCAGGACTACAGACAAATTCTCATTCACTCTGCGTAAGAGGCATGGCTCATCTGGTGGGTTTGGGAGGAGGAGCAGACCATGCTCAGTTAGCCCTCCCCACTCTCCCTGTCTCTCTCTCCTCATCTGCCTAGCTGCAGAGCATATTCAGACAGCTCTCCAATCAGTTCATCAGTAATAAAGGTGACATGCTGATTCTCATCTGCTTTTCTCTTGCATCTGTCAATTGATTCTGCACTTGAGGGGGGAATAAGTATATTTATTTATTGGGTTTCCCTCAAATTCCAACAGAGAAGTTGATATCAGTTGCAAAACAATCAACTGGCATCTGGGCCACACAGCAGCATAGGAATCTTGGTTTCAGCCTCCACTAAAACGTCAATTATTTGGGGGCAAAAAATGTCCAGTTCCTGGGCCTTTAAGATAGGAAATCAGGTCTGTGGATGGGGTGAGGTCACCAGGATGTGGTCACAAAGGCATTGATGCCCCTTTGTCCTATCATGTGACCACTTGTCACATTTCCATCAAACAGTATCTGCCCCACAGGTGTGCTAGGGACTGAATGAAATGCCTGGGACATCATCATAAGTGGTGTCTGATGCTAAGGAGTGCCCTAGGAATGGGGGTGCCTGCCCAGTCTCTAAAGGATGGGTTCAAAAGGCAAGAGCAACACACAAAAAGATAGTTTCAAGCAGGAGAAACAGTTTGGCCAAAGGTCCAAAGGGGATACGACCCTTCAGGCTGGCCTTGGTCTCTGGGTTGGATTACCAATGACACAATGAACATTTCGTTATGGGCCATCCCTTGAAGTAATTGCGTTGCAACAGCTCTCCCTACCCAATGCTCCATTTCTTTTTTTTCTTTTTTTCTTTTTTTTTTTTTTTTTGAGACGGAGTCTCGCTCTGTCACCCAGGCTGGAGTGCAGTGGCCGGATCTCGGCTCACTGCAAGTTCCGCCTCCCGGGTTTACGCCATTCTCCTGCCTCAGCCTCCCGAGTAGCTGGGGCTACAGACGCCTGCCACCTCTCCCGGCTAGTTTTTTGTATTTTTTTAGTAGAGACGGGGTTTCACCTTGTTAGCCAGGATGGTCTCGATCTCCTGACCTCGTGATCCGCCCGTCTCGGCCTCCCAAAGTGCTGGGATTACAGGCTTGAGCCACCACGCCCAGCCCCCAGTGCTCCATTTCTAATGCTTTCTCTGCTCTGGCTGCTGGGTGACATTTCTATTTCTCCTCTTCAACAGTGAAATATTTCAGAGGTTGTCCATCACTTACGGCAGTCTGACATGGCATAATCAGGCCAGTGGGGCCTTGCTAGTTGTGCTGTCCCTGATACTCACTGTGGAAGGCAGTTTCTGAAATGGCTCCCAGTGATCCCCAACTCCTGAAATTCATACTCTGTGTAATCCCCTCCCTTTGAGTGTGGGCTAGACCTGGTGGCCAAAGTGATAGGATTTCACTTCTGATGTTAGGCTGTGAAAGGCTGTGACTGTTGTCTCTGGCTCTTCTGTCTCACTTGAAGCAAACTGACATGCTGAAAGCTGCCCTATGGAGAGGCTCATGTGGCAAGGAACGGAGGGTGGCTTCTGGCCAACACCCAGTAAGGAACTCAGGCCCTCAGTCAAACAGCCTGCAAGGAACTGAACCCTGCCGATAACCATGAGTAAGCCTGCAAGTGGACCACTCCTCTGCTGAATTTTGAGATGCCTGCAGCACCAGTGGACACCTTATCTGTAGCCTTGTCACAGACTCAGCTAAACAATACCTGATTCTTGACCCACAGAAACTAATAGGTGTTTCATGGCACTAAGACTTCCGATAATTTGTTACAAACTGAAATGATGAGTACAGATTTTGGCATCAAGAGAAGGATAGTGTCGTGACATATACCTAAAAATGTGAGATAGCTTTGGAACCAGGCAGTGGGCAGAGGTGAGGAGTATTCTGAGGAGCTTGTTAGAGAAATCTTCAATTGCCTCAAAGACAACTGAAGACACTATAGAAATCTGGACTTTGAGGATACAGCTGGTGGAGGCTTAAAAGAAGTGATGAACAGATTATTGGAAACTGGAATGTCTTTGTCCATTTTCTATTGTCTGTAACAGAATATCTGAAGCTGGGTAATTTGTAAAGAAAAGAAATTTATTTCTGACAGTTACCAGTTACAGAGGCTGAGGAGTCCAAGGTCAAAGGGCTGCATCTGGTGAGAGCCTTCTTATTGGTGAGGACTGCCTACAGAGAAGCCTGCGCATGTTGATGTGCCTGCTCAGGTCTCTCTTCTTCCTTTTTTTTTGTTTTTGAGATGGAGTCTCGCTCTGTTGCCCAGGCTGGAGTATAGAAGCATGATCTCAGCTCACTACAGCCTTCACCTCCTGGGTTCAAGTGATTCTCCTGCCTCAGCCTCACAAGTAGCTGAGACTACAGGCATGTGCCACCACACCTGGCTAATTTTTGTATTTTTCATAGAGATGGGGTTTCACCATGTTGGCCAGGATGGGCTCGAACTCCCAACCTCAAGTGATCCACCCACCTTGGCCTCCCAAATTGCTGGGATTACGGCATGAGCCACCATGCCTGACCTCTTCCTGTTCTTATAAAGCCACCAGTTCCACTCCTGTGATAACCCATAAATCCATGAATGGATTAACCCATTCATGAAGACAGGGGTCTCACGATCCAATCACCTCTTTAAGTCCCCACTTTTCAACACTACCACATTGGGGATTAATTTTCCAGCACATGACATTTGGGGGACCCATGCAAACTGTATTATGGAGGAGAGACATCCTTGTTAGGTAGTGGTAGAAAGCTTAGTGCCACTATTGTCTGCAGTTACATGGAAAGCAAAATATGTACCTAATAAACCTAGTGATTTAGCTATGAAGATGTCCAGGCAAAGTGTTGAAAATCATTTCTTCTTACCGCTTATGTGAGAAGAGAGAGAAGAAAAAGTTAAAGTGAGCCAGGACCTGATAGTTTTGAAAATTCTCAGTCTCCCAAGTCAGCAAAACGTACTAAAATTAAGAAATGGCTTTTGAGCAGCACTGTCAAGAAAAGGTGGTCTGAGATAAAGCTGAGGGTGTGGCTGTGGAGCCTTTGGTTAAGACCTCAGAAAGATCAAAAGATCATGGTATTATTCAGTCATACAAAGGCCCTTTAAAGAGATTAGGGTAGGCCTCACAGATCCTCCAGATCAAATAATAGGGACTCTAGGAAGCGAAACAGCTGTCCCTTGGCCATCTTTTCAAGAGGTTCAGGTTGAAAAGTGTTTAGTCCTCAAATAAATTTGTGGGTTTGGCTTTTGTGTAATAGAGGGAATCTCAGTGCAATTTATAGAAGAACCAAAAAGTTTTTGAGAAAACCTATAAGAAGAAACACAGCTGGGACAGAAACGAACAGAGACATAACAAAATAAAATGAGACCATTGGACCCCTAAAATTCGCAGCAGGAAACAGACTGAGAAAACAAGTCGGCTTTAAACACAGGTTTCTGTTCATGAAAAAGGAAGGATTACTCAGAAGGAAGAACTAAGAGCTTAGAAGGTGGAGCTAAGAGTCATGGAGAATTATCTCCAGGCTTTGAAACCTAACCAAGAAACTTCCAGTCTTTTCCTGGCTGGATTTCAAAATTGTTATGGACCAGTGATGCCTTCGTACCTCACATTTTCTTCCCTTTGAGTAGCAGTGTTTATAGCCATTGCTCTATGCCTAACCTGCCATTGTATGTTGGGCATATAAGGGGCAGATAATTTATCTCGTTAGCTTTTCAAATCACCAAATCTGTAATAACAGTATTCTAGAACTTGTACTTAAGGAATTATACCCAAGAGCCTCATCCACACCTGCACCTGCTTTAGATGATGAGATCCTGGACTTTCAGTTGGTGCTCTCATGGGAGGAGATGTTTAGAGACCTTGAGAAGGAATGATTATATTTTGTGTGTGGAAGGGACATGTATTTTGCATGTGGAAGGGACAGGAATCATTGGAGAGCCAGAGGGTAGACTGTGATAGGCAGCTTCAGAAATGACTCTAAGTGTTCTTTCTCTTCTGGTATTCATGTCCTTGGTGCAATCCCCTTCCTTTGTGTGTGGGCTGGACCTAGTGATTTGCCTCTAAAGAATAGAATACAGAAAAAGTGATGAAATGTCACTTCTCATATCAGGTTATAAAAGACTGTCACTTCTGTCTTATCCTCTCTCTCTGGCTCTACTCTCTGGTTTGCTCTGATGAAGCAGCTGTGTTGAAAGCTTCCCTTTGGAGAGGAACTGAGGGCTGTCTCTGGACAATAGCATGGAGGAATCCAGCAAACAACTATGTGAAGAAACTTGGA
Organism: Piliocolobus tephrosceles; assembly: GCF_002776525.5. Taxonomy (NCBI): domain Eukaryota; kingdom Metazoa; phylum Chordata; class Mammalia; order Primates; family Cercopithecidae; genus Piliocolobus; species Piliocolobus tephrosceles. Next base: position 188,819,090 of record NC_045434.1, on the reverse strand, counting down.
AGCTTGTCCTCCCCTCCAGTTGAGCTTTGAGCTGACTGCCACCCTATTGGACACCTTGATTGAAGCCTTATGAGAAATCCTAAGCCAGAGAACCCAATTAAGCCACACTTAAATTCCTAACACACAGAAAATATGAGCTAATAAATGTTTCAAGCCACTAAGCTTTGGAGTAATATGTGACACAGCAACAGGCACCTAATGCACCTGCCCTAAGGTCCTGCTACACTGCATTTTCCCCAGAAACACTACACTCTCTTCCTCTCCCCAGGGCCTTTGCACATACTTCTCATGGCTGGGATCATCTCTCCTACCTTTTAGGTCTGGTGGACTTCAACCTGTTCTACAGGACTTAGGTCAGGTATTCCTTCCTCTAGGAAGCTGTCTTTGATGCTCCAACTCCCTTTTGTGTTCCCGTAATAGCTTATGTAAGTCCATACAATGCTATCCCAATGCACAACACATTATAGCAACTGTCCCCCCAACTGGTAGAGAAGGGAAGGGATCTTGCCTTATTTATCCCAGTGCTCTAAAATCTAACACAATGCTTCACATGGAGTAGAATGATAATAGCACACTTTTATTGAGTGCCTACATCATATCTGGTAAGAAATAATTCAATGCAGGATTTGGGCTTGTGTTAGATGATTTGGGTACTGTTTGAAGTCATTTAATGCAATTATTTTACTCAAGAAAAACATTCAGGGAGAGCAGTACTTTAAACACCCCATTTTACAGACAACTTGAAGAGCAGGTTAGGTGCTCAGTTCATGCTTGATTGAAAATGAACAACTGAATTATGAGAAGCATGCTGTTTCTTCTGTCCTGTGTCTCCCTTCTATCAGAAACTCTTTGCAAATACCAGAGTTGGGCCAGAAGGCCTCCTGGGCATCTGGATATCCACTTTGTGCTTGACTGGTTATGCTACGTAGTTTGGTATTTCCAGATAAATACCTGGATCTATCCCTGGGTGTCTCAAAGGGAGGGCTTGGTTAGCACCCAGAGAGTTTGATGGGCACCAGAAACCACATCTCCAGCTCTTTGCCCACAGCTGTGCCTCTGGCTCCCAGATAGAATCAGCATTTTCTTCTCCCCACACCCTGTCATTGTAAACCATGTAAATTCCTCGATACCCATGTTATAATGAACAGATGTGGCTCTGTATTTTTAATGTATTATCTCCAATTAGCAGCAGTGGGCATGGAAGAACTCTGTGGTCCCTGGGGCTGTCCCTCGCTGATGCAGCTGCGAGTACATTTGCGATAAAGAATCTGGCCAGGCTCCTCTGGCCTGCACAGCCCTGGCAAGTGGGTAAGGGAACTTCCATGTGCAAAGTATCTACTCTGCCAGGAAGTGGGAAAGGGCCGCCAAGGCCTGATCATCAGTCCACTGCTCATCTAGCCCCGCCTCCCACCCATCTATGCTGTCGAAATACCCAGAGAGGATGTCCTTCATTGGGATCCCAAAGACAGGGCAGACAACAGCCTCCAACGTCATGGGCAAAACAGATTTTTCTAGGTTTGAGGTCTGCAGTGTAAAGATCTGTGAAATGCAAAAAGAGAATGCTTCAGTGCCCAGGGCAAACATAAGGGGGTGGGGGGGAATGCATGGACTTTAGAAAAGAAGGGGGCTGGTTAGTGAGAGCGAACGTATGCTCCTTAGCTCTGTCCAAAGAGGAAGGGCATTTCTTACAATAAACGTCATGCTCATGACTGACATGTATTGGGTGTTTACTATGGACTAGGCCCTATTTCTAAGTGTTCTCCAGGCATCATCACATATAATTCTAGAGGCAGTGTCAGCCCCCGGCCAATGACCACCATGGACCTCCCTGTAGCTGAACAAAGTTGGGCTTGCTGCCTGGTGGCAGTGAGGGAGAAAGCACACTACAGGGAGCTGTGCAGTGTCTCAGAAGGTAAGAAATAATTCACTGTAGGATTCGGGCTTGTGTTAGTTGTTGGGGGGAGGGTTCAAGGAAGCAGAGCTCTGCCCTGGATTGGAGACTGTCTGGAGGTAGGTATAATTCTCTGGTTGGGTACTTCATAAATTCTATTTACAAGGCAGGAGGAATGAAGGAAGATGAGAGTTGTAACTGGTAAAGAAGCAGCCATCACTCACATCAGTCAAGAGGTGGAGGGAGAGGGGCTGTTAGGTCATCTTTGCATTTTGAATAATGTTCTTGTTTTTGTCTGAGTTCATGCTGCTGAAATGGTCTTGTTTTTATCTTAATATATCAGGGTCCTAGAGTGGCCTTGTCTGGCATGGACATTCGATGAAATTGTTTACGGTCAACAGGAGAACCCCAAGGTCTAGGTGTGGGTGCCAGGCCAGCTCTCGGCAGCAGAAGGCCTTACTGATAGTGCCAGGCCAGCTTCCAGCCATCAGGGGCTGCTGTTCTCCTTCTCAGCAGGCTCTGTTACTATGCCAGTTTACAGAAATAAAGAAATTGAGGCAAAGACAGATTAACTGGTCTTAGTTGTCTCACAGCTGGGAAGTAGCAGAGATCCCAGAGTCCCTGAAAGTCAAGTGAGCATCAAGAGACAACAGAGGGAACTAAAGGGGAGAGTTTGTAATTATAGGAAGCCAGGCTGACCATGAGGGGAACTGGTCAAGAGATAAAACACAGGGTTTGTAGTCAGAGATGTCCGCCTTGGGAATCTGTCATTGCCACCTACTAGCCACAATTGCCTGGGCAATTTGTTGAACATGAGAAATTCACTTTATTCTTATGTATAATGGCAACACCAAAAGCTGTTTCTCAGGGTCATATGGGAATAGAATGAGAAGACATGGCATAAAGCACTTATGTACCGCTTGGGACACAGATGCTACCCTGAGCATTTACTGCATGCCAGACGCTTTTCTAAGTCCCTTGCATGTATTTACTCATCTATTACAGCAACCCTTTATAACCTGCGGCTTGCAGGTGAGAAATTGGAGACACAGAGAGGTTAGGCAACTTGCTGGAGGTCACACAACTATCAAGTAGCAGAACTCAGGCATCCTGGCTGCAGCACCCTCACTCTACCATGTGTCACAGTAGCTGTGGGGTCATTGCTCCTTCTCCTCTCTCAGTGCTCCAGATCATGAGCTTCAAGACCCTAGTCATATTCTGATGGTGATTTAATGCCATGGAACTCTCAAGGCCCCAGACTTTTGCTTGCGAATGGATCTAAGCTGCTTGCTTGGCTCTGGTCCGGAGAGCATTCATTTCCTTTTAGAAGGTCAAAACATTCTTGGCATGACAGATAATATAGATTCAGATTGCTGCAGTCCATAGATCAAATAAAACATAGTATTTCCTTATTAGTATTTCTACACTTTTCAGTAAGTAGTAGAGTCAGAGAAAAACCCTGAGAAATGAGTATAAACTAAAGAGGATAGAAGAATGACTCAATGCTGCAGCACAAGCCCTCTTTTGGCAAGATTGATGTGTGGGCAGAAGGCAAATGGCTGCTGAGAGGAAATGGGCCAGACTTGGCCAGTCTTCTTCTATCCTGTAATGGCAGAAAGCTGTTCAGGATGGCTATGGCACACAGCCCAGGGCTGACTCAGCATTGCCTCTCCCTAACCTGTTGAGTGGGTTTATAGACTGTGTCACAAGTTCTGGGAGAATGAGAGGCCAGGATTCCTGGGCCCGGTGTTTTTGATAACAGAGGTCCTGTGTGCCATGACCCCCTCCAGTCCTTGTCCCACTGGACTTGTCCCCCTTGTCGCACTGGGGGAGATGAGGGCCTGGAACTCACAGCAAAATTCTCTCTGTGGCTTGATGCAATCTCAGATCCTCACCATCAACCTTCGTAAGGCTCATCTGTTCTTAATTATATCTCCAAATCCCAAGGCATTTACAACTCTGAGAATTTGGGAAATTTAGCTGCTTAGAGGATTCGTAATAATCACAAAATCCCTGGTATTTACAGAGCTCCCTTTTGCAGACTGTGAAAGGCAGATAGACAATACTGTAGTGGTGAAGACACCCTGAAATTGCTCTCAAGTTCTCTTCACTGAACGCCAGGCCCTTAGTCTGTATTATTTTGTGTAGCTCAAGGGGGCAAATTGAAAAGAGTACTTTTTCCCATTACTTTCTGAGAGAGACCAGAGAGAAGAGAGAGGTTAATTTAATGCAGAAAATACACTGAGGGTTGCTGCCAAGCCCCTGCCCTCTTCTCAGGACTGCGCTGCTGAAGGGAGGGGTTCCTGCAGCTATACTGGTACGAGCTGAGCTCGCCCCTTTCCAGCTGCAGCTGACTGGACAAGGAGTGGACACTTGACTGATGAGCAGAGCCAGTCAGATTCTCTCTCTTGATGGTTTGAATTAAGAGATGTGGAAACTGGAAGTTGGGTTCCTGGATTTGACGGTCAGGCAGAATCAGGGGCTTGAGTGACCATTTGGGACCAAGCAGAGAGAAGAGGAATAGACCATGTAATATCTGAGAGCTGCTTTTCAGCACTTTCTGCCCCATGTATTTGTTCAGCAAACTCTCTGATTCCTAAGCCAGGAGCCATCCCGTGAGGCCATTACTGCAAACAAGCTGAAAATCCTGCTTTGTGTTTTTTGGACACAACATGCTTTCTTTCAGCTTCAGTAGATGATGAGGCCAGCACCACATGGGCTAGATGTACATGAGATGTGAGCAACCACACTTCCCCTCTGATGGGGACAGACAGCCTCACAGGTGAATGGGAGACCTGCATGTGGTCCATTCCAGACACCCCTGCTGCTTTTATTAGAAGCCAACATGGGCCTCCCTTGAGCTGCCAGGTGTTGGGCACAGCTGCCCCTGACCTCCCTAGCCTACAGGAGAAGGACTGAACAAAGTCTCTTCAAAGGAGCCATTATTGTGACACAGCACAGCTGTCTGCTCCCCCCATTGATCTGACAGTGGCAGCAGAGGCTGAAAGTAGCAGTAGAGGCCCAGGAGCACAATTCAATGAACAGCCCCCATTGATCCGTTTACCTGCTTGCTGCCTGGCCAAACTCTCTGTGTCCGAGAGACACCCATGGAAGGTCAGAACTGGAAGGACGCCTTAGGGAGTCCTGAGGATAGTCCAAGATTGTCACAAATGGGAAACGCAAGCCCTAAAGATACTATTGAGATATGACCTTTCCAATTTTAATCAAGGGAACTCAGGTAACTCCCACTATTTATGGGACGGCCCTGGGGATGGGGAGGGGGTGCTGTTGTGCTTTGTAGTCCTATTTGCCACAGGGAGTAAAGCAAAGAGAATATTTATGTGAATCCATGGGACTGAATCATAAGCTCTTGAACGAAAAGCAAAAGCACATTCTTCTCACTGAGGTAACAATGTGTGGTCACTAGTTCAGAGCTCCCACTGTCCCTAAGCCACAGGATGCAGACCCATACAATCAAAGAGTTCTCTCAGCTGGAGGTTCCAACTGGAGTGTGTGAGTTGGTGGCTTCTACGGTGCCAGCTTTTGCTCAGCCTTTGCTTGGTCACATATTCAGGGTCGACCTACCCTGTCCCAGTGACAATTGTCTCCAGCAGGAAATTCATCATGATCCCCTTTTCCACTTGTCAAGTGGATTCTGGAAATAGTCTGCTATCCTCCCCACCACCTCCCACTAAGATTCCAGGAGCCAGGGATTTAGTCCCTGGAATCCCTGCAGCCTTGATCATTAACCACTCCACCTAAGTGTGGCTCACGTGTCTGGTTGGTCTGCTTCAATCTCTGGTCCCATTTCTAGCTCCCCCATGGGCTAGCAGTTTCGTGAAACTGTTTCTGGATGGATGGACTTTGGGCCTACTCTCCCAAGGGCTGGGATTTATCTGCCCCATATCTATTAACCTACAAATGTCCCTGACCTGAAAGTCACACAAATACCTGAATCATGTGACTACCTCATTCCCTTAGACTTTGTCTTCCCAAAAATGCCAGTCCTGATGAGGGTAGGAGATTTTGTCTTACAATATTGGGTGGCTGATAGCAAGCACTGGTATCTGTCCCCAATTCCTGCTCCAACCACCAGCACTGTAATCATGAGCATTGGTTTTAGATGAAGGAAGAACTGACTTTGAATGCTGTTCCCACTACTAACTGTATGAACTTAGCAAGTTAGCAAACCACATTCTTCTGAGCCTCCTTCTTCTTGTCTGTGTAAAGGGTGAATTAAATCCTACTCAAGGTGACAGGTGTAGAGCAAATGAGAGAACAAATGAGACCATGAATACAAAGAACTTAGCATAGTGCATCACACCTCATACTAATATGTAACACTCATTGAGAGTTTATCATATGTTAAGTTCTACGCAAAGTGTTTTGTAAACATTATCTTATTTATTCTGCATAGTAATCTACTAAGATCCTATTATCCAAATTTTTAAAATGAAAAACCTGAAGCTTGAAAGGTTAAGTAAATTCCTCAAAGTTAACAGCTAGTCAGTGGATGAGCAAACACTGATTGTGACCTCATGGAGACCAAAGATGATGATTTATCTAATTTAATGTGATTGTGTATAATACCTGTTATATACCAGGCACCCCAAAAATGTATGTTGAATGAGTGTGTGCCTCCCAAGTCAGTGCCCCTTTGCATAGCTGGGTTGAGAGTACACCTCTGCCAACTTACTGCTTCTCTCTCTCTCTCTCTCTCTCTTTTTGAGGGAGGGCATAAAGCTGTTTTTATTTCTGCCAGCATTTGTGTTCTTATCCCTAGTATGGCTGTTACTGGATCTTTTAATACATTCAAACTTTCTATCTGAATGGATACATTTCCATACCACCTACTCTTTAATCAGAGATTAAAAGATCTTAACTCAGAGATTCAGCACTTGGACAGAGCTAGGATTTTTGAGCTAATGTGTAGTTGGTATGGGATTTGCATTTAAAAACTATTTACATTAAAGTGTGACCCACATATGAGAAAATACTTCGCTCTTCACTTCTAGCTCAGTGGTTCTGGCTCTCTCTTTCTTCTTATAGTCTATGAGATGAGAAAAGATTTCCATAAAGATTTTATGAGTCCAAGAGAAACATTACTCAAACAGGATTTATTTCAAAGGCATAATTCTTGTGGCACGCTGTTTAAAGGGGAAGCAAAGCTCATATTGGTACAATTCTTATACTCAAAGTACAAATTTTGCAGAATACCCTCTTAAGGCCTACCAAGGGAACAACTTCTTCAATTTGGTTCAAATTAGCAATATATAAAGCATTTTCAGCATCTCTGGGCTCATACTTGAAACCAGTGATAAGCGACAACAAGAATATGATTTTTCCCCATTCACCCTGAGACAAGGAGAAAGGTAATTACTGTATTGTTATTTTCAGACCTTCATACTCTGGGACAAAAATATATTTATGACGCCCAGTATGTGCCAGGCAATGTGCTGAACACCGCAAGGCAAACAAGGCACATTTTCTGCTCTTAATGACCGCGCTGGTAGGGGAGAGACATGTACCCATAAGCAACATACTACGCAGTGAGAAAAGAGTTACGAGAGAAATAGATACAAGCTGGGAACTCACTCTGGAATTCTGTGGGGGCGTTTATTGTCTTTTGTCTAGTGGACAAACTCCTATTCATTTTCCTGTAACCCTCCTCTGTGAACCCTTTCCTGATCCTCTGAGACAGTCAGTCTTCCCTCCTTGGGGTTCCCACAAATGTTGAAGAAAGGTAAAATGAGAATGACAGCTACTAAATAAGTAATTATTAAGTATATAAAAACTGTTCTGTAGGAGAAAGGGGCAGGAAATAATTAACTGTCAAGGAAGAAGTGGCGATGCCTGAATGAGTTCTTGAAAAATGTGGGGAAGGTTGTTTTGGCTACGGAAAGCAGGAAGCATGAAGGCATGGCAGTATGCATAGTTATGATGTGTTTATAGAATGCCAAGCAGCTTGGGGTGGCTAAAGCAAGGTGCAAGGGAGGGAATGGTGTGGGGAACTGGAGATGATGGGGACGAAGTGACAGACAATGAGGGAGCTGAGTTGGGATGGAGTCTGATTATAAAATCTTCTGTTAGAAAGTTTGTTCCTAATCCTGTAGGTGGTGGGAGCTCTAAAAATACATTTTAACTTGTACTGTGTATTTAAACTATATATTCAGTTTCGTATATTGATTTTTTACTTAATATCCTATATTAAGCATTTTCAAATTTATTTGAATATTTTTTGAAATTATAATTGTAATTGCCACATGTTATATCAGTCACAGGTGCCATGGTTTATGGAACCATTAATATTGGACATACACTATTTCCTTTTCCCCATTATAATAAATAATGCTGCAGTGAACATCCTTGCACATATCATTTTGCACTAGCCTCTCACTGTTCCCTAGTTCCTTGGTATAAATCCCTAAAAGTGGTATCCACATTTCACATTTTAATTCCTACTGTGAAAAGCACCTTCTGAAAAAGTTGTGCCATTTATAATCCCACCAACAGGACATGAGGCTCTAAGAGGTTCAGAGACTTGCCTAAGATTAAACAGCTGTGAATGGAGAACTGGAGTCAAATGTGAATACTGGTATCCACGGGGCTATGGCAGAACTTTTGTGGGGAGATGGGAGTGGGGTGGCCAGAGGTAATTGAGTCTGGAGGACTGAAAGTGACTTAGGTGAAGACTGATGGTCTAATGAGACAGCTTCAAAGGACAGGCCATCAATGGACAACACTTGTAATTTCATACTTTCTCTAAAACTGCCTATGTCACGACTCTTCCCACTTGAGAATGTTCAGACCAAAGAGAAATGAAACATATCTACCTTTCTATTGACTGTTAATCCTTTGTAGAATCAGGCATTAGACTGGCATTAGTGATAAGGGCACATGTGAAAACCTGTCTGCTCCTCTAAAATTTGGTTCAAGGAGGATTCCCCATTAATGCCCCGAGTTCACTGCAGAGGTCAACACTGAGCATACACTTCAATCATCCATAAAGGAAAATGGGGGTACCTATCTCTTTGAAGTCACAGCATATGCTTTCTCAGTTGTTTCTTAATTAAGAAATGACTCGGCCGGGCGCGGTGGCTCAAGCCTGTAATCCCAGCACTTTGGGAGGCCGAGACGGGCGGATCACGAGGTCAGGAGATCGAGACCATCCTGGCTAACACGGTGAAACCCCGTCTCTACTAAAAATACAAAAAAAAAAAAAACTAGCCGGGTGAAGTGGCGGGCGCCTGTAGTCCCAGCTACTTGGGAGGCTGAGGCAGGAGAATGGCATAAACCCGGGAGGCGGAGCTTGCAGTGAGCTGAGATCCGGCCACTGCGCTCCAGCCTGGGCGACAGAGCAAGACTCCGTCTCAAAAAAAAAAAAAAAAAAAAAAAGAAATGACTCAATAAAGAATGAAAGATTCAGGATCCAGAGTTCTCTCAATCCTCATAGCTTGAATTTACTAGCTAACTTCCCCCTTTGCTTTCTTTCTTCCATTCTTCTTTCCCTCCTTTCTCTTCCTCCTTTTCTCCCATTCGTGGCTACAGATGCTGTCTAGGGCCAACAGGAGTACCAAATTCAGGGAATCAAGTTATCAAAGCCCCATATCTTAGACATCACAGGCTTGAAAGGGATTCAGAGTCATGTACTCCAGCCTACTTCATAAACTCTCTTTACCATGCCTCCAGCTGGTGCTTGTCCAGTCCCTCCTTGAGTCTTCCAGTGGTCTCGCCAAGGAAGCTATGCCAATTTACTACAAAGGCCTTTGCACTGAGTCAACGTTTGACTCCTGCAACTACCCATTGGTTCAGTTTTGGCCAGTTATTCAAACTTTCTTCCATAGAATGCACATTTAGCTACCCCCAAACAGGTGCCATTTCCCTCTCAGTATGTGATATATTGGAATATGTCTTAGGCTTTGGAGTGAAAAAGACCTGGGCTTCCAATATTGAATCTGCCACCAATCAGCTATGTGCAGTTGGGCAAGTTGCTAAGTATCTCCAAGCCTTAGATTATTTCCTCGACAATACATGATGACACATTTCCCTCACCTCATTGACTAAATGAAATGTCAATAGTATGGCAAATTGTGGATGGTTGTTAGATGCTGGGTCCCCTCACAGTTGCCTTTTTTTTTTATTATTATACTTTAAGTTCTAGGGTACATGTGCACAACGTGCAGGTTTGTTACATATGTATACATGTGCCATGTTGGTGTGCTGCACCCATTAACTTGTCATTTACATTAGATATATCTCCTAGTGCTATCCCTCCCCACTCGCCCCACCCCACGTCAGGCCCCAGTGTGTGATGTTCCCCTTCCTGTGTCCAAGTGTTCTCGTTGTTCAATTCCCACCTATGAGTGAGAGGATGCAGGGTTTGTTTTTCTTGTCCTTGCGATACTTTACTGAGAATGATGGTTTCCAGCTGCATCCATGTCCCTACAAAGGACATGAACTCATCCTTTTTTTATGGCTGCATAGTATTCCACGGTGTATATGTGCCACATTTTCTTAATCCCATCTATCATTGATGGACATTTGGGTTGGTTCCAAGTCTGTGCTATTGTGAATAGTGCTGCAATAAACATACATCCTCTCCAGCACCTGTTGTTTCTTGACTTTTTAATGAACACCATTCTAACTGGTGTGAGATGGTATCTCATTGTGGTTTTGATTCACATATCTCTGACGGTCAGTGATGATGAACATTTTTTCATGTGCCTATTGGCTGCATAAATGTCTTCTTTTGAGAAGTGTCTGTTCATACGCTTCGCCCATTTTTTGATGGGATTGTTTTTTTCTTGTAAACTTGTTTGAATTCTTTGTAGATTCTGGATATTAGCGCTTTGTCAGACAAGTAGATTGTAAAAATTTTCTCCCATTCTATAGGTTGCCTGTTCACTCTGATGGTAGTTTCTTTTGCTGTGCAGAAGCTCTTTAGTTTAATTAGATTCTGTTTGTCAATTTTGGCTTTTGTTGCCATTGCTTTTGGTGTTTTAGAGATGAAGTCCTTGTCCATGCCTATGTCCTCAATGGTATTGCCTAGGTTTTCTTCTAGGGTTTTTATGGTCTTAGGTCTAACATTTAAGTCTTTAATCCATCTTGAATTAATTTTTGTATAAGGTGTAAGGAAGGGATCCAGTTTCAGATTTCTACATATTTCCCAGCACCATTTATTAAATAGGGAATCCTTTCCCAGAACCATTTTTTCCCAACACCATTTACCAAATAGGGAATCTTTTCCCCATTTCTTGTTTTTGTCAGGTTTGTCAAAGATCAGATGGTGGCAGATGTGTGGTATTATTTCTGAGGACTCTGTTCTGTTCCATTGGTCTATATCTCTGTTTTGGTACCAGTACCATGCTGTTTTGGTTACTGTAGCCCTGTAGTATAGTTTGAAGTCAGGTAGCATGATGCCTCCAGCTTTGTTCTTTTGGCTTAGAATTGTCTTGGCTCTTTTTTGGCTCCACATGAACTTTAAACTAGTTTTTTCCAATTCTGTGAAGAAAGTCGTTGGTAGCTTGATGGGGATGGCACTGAATCTATAAATTACCTTAGGCAGTATGGCCATTTTCATGATATTGATTCTTCCTATCCATGAGCATAGAATGTTCTTCCATTTGTTTGCATCCTCTTTTATTTCATTGAGCAGTGCTTTGTAGTTCTCCTTGAAGAGGTCCTTCACATCCCTTGTAAGTTGGATTCCTAGGTATTTTATTCTCTTTGAAGCAATTGTGAATGGAACTTCACTCATGATTTGGCTCTCTGTTTGTCTGTTATTGGTGTATAAGAATGCTTGGGATTTTTGCACATTGATTTTGTATCCTGAAACGTTGCTGAAGTTGCTTATCAGCTTAAGGAGATTTTGGGCTGAGATGATGGGGTTTTCTAAATATACAATCATGTCATCTGCAAACAGGGACAATTTGACTTCTTCCTTTCCTAATTGAAATGCCCTTTATTTCTTTCTCCTGCCTGATTGCCCTGGCCAGAACTTCCAACACTATGCTGAGTAAGAGTGGTGAGAGACGGTATCCCTGTCTTGTGCCAGTTTTCAAAGGGAATGCTTCCAGTTTTTGCCCATTCAGTATGATATTGGCTGTGGGTTTGTCATAAATAGCTCTTATTATTTTGAGATACGTCCCATCAAATACCGAATTTATTGAGAGTTTTTAGCATGAAGGGCTGTTGAATTTTGTCAAAGGCCTTTTCTGCATCTATTGAGATAATCATGTGTTTTTGTCTTTGGTTCTGTTTATATGCTGGATTACGTTTATTGATTTGCATATGTTGAACCAGCCTTGCATACCAGGGATGAAGTCCACTTGATCATGGTGGATCAGCTTTTTGATGTGCTGCTGAATTCGGTTTGCCAGTATTTTATTGAGGATTTTTGCATCGATGTTCATCAGGGATATTGGTCTAAAATTCTCTTTTTTTGTTGTGTCTGTGCCAGGCTTTGGTATCAGGATGATGTTGGCCTCATAAAATAAGTTAGGGAGGATTCCCTCTTTTTCTATTGATTGGAATAATTTCAGAAGGGATGGTACCAGCTCCTCCTTGTACCTCTGGCAGAATTCAGCTGTGAATCCATCTTGTCCTGGACTTTTTTTGGTTGGTAGGCTATTAATTATTGCCTCAATTTCAGAGCCTGCTATTGGTCTATTCAGGGATTCAACTTCTTCCTGGTTTAGTCCTGGGAGGGTGTATGTGTCCAGGAATTTATCCATTTCTTCTAGATATTCTAGTTTATTTGCGTAGGGGTGTTTATAGAATTCTCTGATGGTAGTTTGTATTTCTGTGGGATCGCTGGTGATATCCCCTTTCTCATTTTTTATTGCATCTATTTGATTCTTTTCTCTTTTGTTCTTTATTAGTCTTGCTAGCGGTCTATCAGTTTTGTTGATCTCTTCAAAAAACCAGCTCCTGAGGGATTCATTGATTTTTTGAAGGGTTTTTTGTGTCTCTATCTCCTTCAGTTCTGCTCTGATCTTAGTTATTTCTTGCCTTCTGTTAGCTTTTGAATGTGTTTGCTCTTGCTTCTCTAGTTCTTTTAATTGTGACGTTAGGGTGTCAATTTTAGATCTTTCCTGCTTTCTCTCATGGGCATTTAGTGCTACACATTTCCCTCTACACACTGCTTTAAATGTGTCCCAGAGATTCTGGTATGTTGTATCTTTGTTCTCACTGGTTTCAAAGAACATCTTTATTTCTGCCTTCGTTTCGTTATGTAACCAGTAGTCATTCGGGAGTGGGTTGTTCAGTTTCCACGTAGTTGAGCAGTTTTCAGTGAGTTTCTTAATCCTCAGTTCTAGTTTGATTGCACTGTGGTCTGAGAGACAGTTTGTTATAATTTCTGTTCTTTTACATTTGCTGAGGAGTGCTTTACTTCCAATTATGTCGTCAGTTGTGGAGTAAGTGTGATGTGGTAATAAGAAGAATGTATATTCTGTTGACTTGGGGTGGAGAGTTCTGTAGATGTCTATTAGGTCAGCTTGGTGCAGAGATGAGTTCAATTCCTGGATATCCTTTTTAACTTTCTGTCTTGTTGATCTGTCTAATGTTGACAGTGGGGTGTTAAAGCCTCCCATTAATATTGTGTGGGAGTCTAAGTCTCTTTGTAGGTCTCTAAGGACTTGCTTTATGAATCTGGGTGCCCCTGTATTGGGTGCATATATATTTAGGATAGTTAGTTCTTCTTGTTGAATTGATCCCTTTACCATTATGTAATGGCCTTCTTTGTCTCTTTTGATCTTTGTTGGTTTAAAGTCTGTTTTATCAGAGACTAGAATTGCAACCCCTGACTTTTTTTGTTTTCCATTTGCTTGGTAGATCTTCCTCCATCCCTTTATTTTGAGCCTATATGTGTCTCTGCATGTGAGATGGATCTCCTGGATACAGCACACTGATGGGTCTTGAATCTTTATCCAATTGCCAGTCTGTGTCTTTTAATGGGACCATTTAGCCCATTTACATTTAAGGTTAATATTGTTATGTGTGAACTTGATCCTGTCATTATGATGTTATCTGGTTATTTTGCTCGTTATTTGATGCAGTTTCTTCCTAGCATCGATGGTCTTTACAATTTGGCATGTTTTTGTAGTGGCTGGTACCAGTTATTCTTATCCATGTTTAGTCCTTCCTTCAGGATCTCTTGTAGGGCAGCCCCGGTGGTGACAAAATCTCTCAGCATTTGCTTGTCTGTAAAGGATTTTATTTCTCCTTCACTTATGAAGCATAGTTTGGCTGGATATGAAATTCTGGGTTGAAAATTATTTTCTTTAAGAATGTTGAAGATTGACCTCCACTCTCTTCTGGCTTGTAGAGTTTCTGCTGAGAGATCTGCTGTTAAGTCTGACAGGCTTCCCTTTGTGGGTAACCCGACCTTTCTCTCTGGCTGCCCTTAACATTTTTTCCTTCATTTCAACTTTGGTGAATCTGACAAACATGTGGTCTTGGAGTTGCTCTTCTCGAGGAGTATCTTTGTAGCGTTCTCTGTATTTCCTGAATTTGAATGTTGGCCTGCCTTGCTAGGTTGGGGAAGTTTTCCTGCATAATATCCTGCAGAGTGTTTTCCAGCTTGGTTCCATTTTCCCTGTCACTTTCAGGTACACCATCAGATGTAGATTTGGTCTTTTCACATAGTCCCATATTTCTTGGAGGCTTTGTTCGTTTCTTTTTACTCTTTTTTCTCTAAACTTCTCTTGTCACTTCATTTCATTCATTTGATCTTCAATCAATGATACCCTTTCTTCCAGTTGATCAAATTGGCTACTGAAGCTTGTGCATTTGTCACATAGTTCTCGTGCCATGGTTTTCAGCTCCATCAGGTCATTTAAGGACTTCTCTACACTGGTTATTCTAGTTAGTTATTTGTCTCATCTTTTTTCAAGGTTTTTAGCTTCTTTGTGATGGGTTCAAACTTCCTCCTTTAGCTCGGAGAAGTTTGATAGTCTGAAGCCTTCTTCTCTCAACTTGTCAAAGTTATTCTTCATCCAGCTTTGTTCTGTTGCTGGTGAGGAGCAGTGTTCCTTTGGAGGGGGAGAGACGCTCTGATTTTTAGAATTTTCAGCTTTTCTGCTCTGCTTTTTTCCCCATCTTTGTGGTTTTATCTACCTTTGGTCTTTGATGATGGTGACGTACAGATGGGGTTTTGGTGTGGATGTCCTTTCTGTTTGTTAGTTTTCCTTCTAACAGTCAGGACCCTCAGTTGCAGGTCTGTTGGAGTTTGCTGGAGGTCCACTCCAGATCCTGTTTGCCTGGGTATCAGCAGCGGAGGCTGCAGAACAGCGAATATTGCCAAACAGCAAATGTTGCTACCTGATCATTCCTCTGGAAGTTTCCTCTCAGAGGGGTACCCAGTTGTGTGAGGTGTCATTCTGCTCCTACTGGGGGGTACCTCCCAGTTAGGATACTCAGGGGTAAGGGACCCACTTGAGGAGGCAATCTGTCTGTTCTCAGGTCTCAAACTCCATGCTGGGAGAACCACTACTCTCTTCAAAGCTATCAGACAGGGACAATTAAGTCTGCAGAGGTTTCTGCTGCCTTTTGTTCTCTATGCCCTGTCCCCAGAGGTGGAGTCTACAGAGGCAGGCAGGCAGGCCTCCTTGAGCTGAGGTGGGCTCCACCCAGTTCGAGCTTCCCAGCCGCTTTGTTTACCTAATCAAGCCTCAGCAATGGCGGGCGCCCCTCCCCCAGTCTCACTGCCACCTTGCAGTTAGATCTCAGACTGCTGTGCTAGCAATGAGCAAGGCTCCGTGGGTATGGGACCCTCTGAGCCAGGTGTGGGATATAATCTTCTGGTGTGCCGTTTGCTAAGACCATTGGAAAAGTGCAGTATTAGGGTGGGAATGACCCAATTTTCCAGATACCATCTGTCACAGCTTCCCTTGACTAGGAAAGGGAATTCTCTGACCCCTTGTGCTTCCCAGGTGAGGCGATGCCTCGCCCTGCTTTGGCTCATGCTTGGTGGGCTGCACTCACTGTCTGACAAGCCCCAGTGAGATGAACCCAGTACCTCAGTCGGCAAGGCAGAAATCACCTGTCTTCTGAGTTGCTCATGCTGGGAGCTATAGACTGGAGCTGTTCCTATTTGGCCATCTTGGAACCACCACCACCTCTTTTTTTTTAAAGTCAGTATTTCTCTAAGGTGGTCTCTGACGAGTTGTATTGAGATAGCCTAGGGTGAGTATTGAAAATGTAAATTTCTGAATCAACTCCTACTCAACTGAGTATGTGAGTCTGTGAGTATTAAATCTAGACACTTTCATTTGTTTAGTTCAGAGAAGTATCCATGGAGCCAAGAAGTTAGAAGGCCTTAACACATATGGGAACTCTCCAAGCCTTCTCAGGGAGTCTACAATGAAGGACCCATATGATCCCTGGGACACATGCCTTGAATTGCGAAACAAGGCCCCACTTTCAAGGTGTCTCTTTTGCTCACTCTCAGATAGAAGCCTTCCCTCTTATTACGGAATTTAGAGTGTGGAACTTGGAAGAGATTGGGAAAGGCCAATGAAGACCAGGGCTCTTCAATATAACTCAAAGGAGAGGGTCAGCCCTGGAAGGAGGAGAAGCTGGGCAGGGCAGGGCTGGGGTTCATGGGCCAGTGCAATAGATTGGAATTCAGGGGACTCTCTAGGCCAGGCAGGAAGCTAGAGGGCCTCCCATGACCACAGCAGACACACAGTGGACACCCAGTGGAATTCCCAGGCCTTTCCCTGACATGCTGGATGTCAGTGCAATCAACTCCATGTCCACCCTCTCTAGTGGATGAATCTAGGCTCCCAGGAACTCCTAACACTCTAATTTATTCCGCTTGTCCTCTTGTCCTCTCATCCTCCCTCTTTCCCTGTTGTGTCCCAGTTGTAATTAGGTGTCCTCACACCTAATTTTATGCTGATGTCTCCCAAACATCTATTTTCCACCTTTACTCCTCCCCAAAACTTTAGATCCTTAGATCCATCTACCTCTGGTGTCCCAGGGCACCTCAAACTTAAGATGCCATCACCCCCTTTGCCAATTCCTGCCATCCCACACACTGGCCACTCAAACCAAGGGCTGATAGCCATCTTATTCCTCCTCCCACTTTGTCCCTCAGGTTAATTGCATTGCTAACCAAATTATGCTGTTTTTAAGTCTGTTAAATCCCTCCCTTCTCTCAGTCTCCATTAATACTGTCTGTGTTAATTCAGGCCTCATCATCTCACCTGGGCAACTGCAACAATGAGCAGCTTGTGTCTGTGCCTGTATCCATCCTTCTATCTTGTTCTCCAGCAGCAGCCAGGGTGGTCCTTCAAAAATGCAAAGCTGATCATGTTACTCCCTGCTGTAAACCTTCCAGTGGCTTCCTATTGCCTTCAGAATAAAATACAAATTGTCTGGCCTCCATCTATCTCTCCAGGGTCATCCTCTCTCAGTTTTCCATATCGTCCAGCTACTTTCTCAGGCATAGAAGCTAAGAACTCCCCCGTCGTCCAGAGCCCTAGGCTGACCAACCCCCACTGAAGACCATGCTTTCTGATTTCTGCCTGTCACTTCCTTATTGTCCCTGCTCTCAATCCAGCTCACTGTTCAATTCAGCATGGACAGGAGAGACAGGGAAAGAAAAGCAACTGTTATAATTATTGCCAAAAGCTGTGTTCTGTTACTATGCATTGTGCATAGTAAGAGTTCACATTATATTTCTCATTTTAATTCTCACAGTATCCTGATGGGACAGACAGATGAAGAACCAGAGACCCAGAGAGGTTAAGTAGCTTGCCCAAGGTCATGCAGCAGTATAAGCAGTACAGATGATTCTTAAGCCCACATTGTTTGACTTCTGAGACATATCAGAAAACTACATCAAAGAACACGTACAACTCACACCTATTGCCAGTGGCCTATGCAGAAGAGCTGCCCTGCTTGAATGGAAACCCCTTAAGATATACTATTCTCAAAAACCTAAGCGCTTAGCCTGGCTTATGGAGGAAGCAATGCAATCTACCACAAGATGATTAAGACAACAATGAACTTAAATCCCAGCCACTGCTGGAGAATATCTGCCTGTGAATTCAATTTGGTTCAATTCAATCCGATTTAATTCAGTGCAGTTATCGAGTGCCCACCATGCACCCCATAGGGCTGGTCCAGAGAGAAAGGCAGGTGCCCACATGGGCACCACATGAGGAAGCAGGAATGGGGGTTCTGAGATCTGGGGTTCAAGGCAAGAACTTGTGGTCAGCCCTGGAGCACTCAGGAGAAGAACTTGCCAAATTCCTATGCCAGTGTCTGGTTGGCAGCAAGCTTTGTAATTTTTAATTAGTATGAATTCTATGCCCATATTTCTTACAAAATATGTGTATGGAGAAAGATGTCACCAGTTTAATAGGCATTCTCAGGCCTAATATATATGAAAGAAATTGGGATTGATGAGTAGTTAAGAGCATGGGCTTGGGAGACAAAGTCTTGGCTCTATTACTTCCTAGCTGAGCCATCTTGGGCAGGCTAGGTTAACTTTCTGGGCTCAATGTCCTCACGTGTCAAAGGGGAATGAAAATAATACCAGCCTCATAGGGTTACTAAAAGGGTTAAGAGAGATAATGAATATCAAGTGCTTAGGCCGGCCCCAAAGTGCCTAGAAAAAGTGCAAAAAGTGTTAGTGAATACAATTCTTATTCTACACTGGTTAGCTCGAAACAGATAATAATTACAATTCCAATACCTAGTCTGGTCGCTGATACTTAATAAATGTCTCCTGAATAAAAGAATGCATGAATGGAATGTACAGCTTAGGAGAGACAGACAGCTAGAGGATACTGGATGCTGAGCTAAGGCTCTGGACTCTATTCCATGGGTGACAGGAGCCATCGAAGGGTTTTCAGCAAGGAAACAGCACGGCCAGATTTGGTTGAGAAAGGTCACACTGGACCAGGATAGAGGATGGGCAGGAGGGAGAAATTCTGGAGACAAGCAGGAGGCTGCTTCCGTGTTCCAAGTGTGAGAGCACCTGAGCAAAGTCGGGGGTACTGGTGTTGCAGAGAAAGGGAAAAATTGGAAAGATACTCAGGAGGCAGAACTGGCAGGACTTGGCAACCAAGATATGGGAGCAGATGACAACCGCCCTGCTCTGTGCAATGTCAAAAAAGAAGAATCCAGTCAGGGAATCAGGGGAGAATCTGAGGGCCTCTCAGGAAGCCCCCGGCCACTGTTTTCACTGGGAATACTGAGTGCTGCTCGTTCCTCTGCCCCACCACAGAGCAGAGGTTCATGAGTGGCCTGCCACAGCGTGGGGCAGAGTGGACAGCCAATGGGAAATTCTCCTGCATAACAGATCTCAGAGCTTACAGCTGGGGCCAGCAGCCAGCCGCAGGAAAGGGTTTCCCCTTGGCAGACAGGCCTCGGCTAAGGGACAGAAGTCATTCCTAATTGCAGCATGTTTTTCAGGGGAAGTCTCCAAAGCTGTTTAGAAAATAAAACCTCTGAAAACATTCCAAATACAGGGAAAGTGGCTCCCATATTTGTTTAGAGCTACTTTGTGCTGAGCGCCATTGCCAGTTTGTTCTCACTCAGCCTTTAGCATGACTGCAGAAGAATTAGCTGCACATTTTACAGAAGGGGACACTGAGACTCAGAGTTTTTTTTTTTTTTTTTTAATTTATTTAAATATGAACATTTTTCAGTGGAGGAATCAGAATTCAAACCCATTTCTTTGATTACAAAGTGCATTCTCTTTCTTCTATGAGAATGGACTTTGGATTATAAAACATATTTTATAATCCTTAATTTTAAAAGGTCTGTGTCAGACATTCACATACTGTGGCAGTGTAAAATGATCAAATGCTTTTAGAAAACAATTTGACAATAAGAATCGAGTGTCTTAAGAAATATTCATTCTGGGAATTGCTCCTAAAGAAATAATCATAAATTCAGAAAACAAAAAGCTTTGCACACAAAAATGTTCCTTCCAGCAGTATTTATAACATAAACAACTAGGAACAGTCTAAATGTACGCAGAAAGAGGAATGGTTAAGTAAGCTGTGATATATCCACTTAATGGAATATTTTGAGGTCAAGGGTTTATAATAACAGAGAAAATGCTAATGTTATAAGTGCAGAATAATCAGGATACAAAATTGTATTTAGCCTCATCAAACGATGGTGTTAGAGCACTTTCCTCTCCAACCTCCATTCAGCTCCTTCCAAATCGCTCCAGATTAAAAACAAAAATAACACTACTTAATAAGAGAACATATAATTTCTCAATGTTATATAATGTGAGAAAAAAACCTCTAGAACTAATTTTACTGTTTTTATTGATCTGTAATATAGAATTTAGTAAAAACTACGCTTGTCTTTAATTTCCTCTTATTCAGAAATCCTAGAGCTGCCAAACCTATCCCTCCTCTTTAATATAATATAATTCTGGGGGCAGTAGCCATATAAGAAGCCAAAAAAAAAAAAAAAAAGAAAAAGAAAAAAAAAGCATCCATGTGGGAAAGAAGAAATAAAATTACATTACTTGCAGCTAATATGATTGTCTAATCTAGAAAATCTAAAATAACCAACTTTAAAACTATTAGGGCTCATGAGAGAGTTCAGTAAGATGGCTGGTTGCAGAAGAAATGTACAGAAATCAATAGCTTTCTTATTTACCAGCAATGAGCAACTAGAAAAAAAATGCAATGACAAAATGGCCCTATTCACTATAACAATAAAAACTATAAAAGGACCTAGGAAAAAATCTAACAATAAATTTACTAAACTTATGTGATGAAAACTATAAAATTTTATTCAAGATCATTAAAAAAGGCCTGAAAAATAAGAGGCATACCATGGTCCAGGATAGGAATATGCACTACTGTAAAAATGTTAATTCTTTCCAAATCAATCTACAAATTCAGTGAAATTCCAACAAAAGTCACAATGAAATTTCTTTGGGGGAAATCTGAAAAACTTACTCTAAAATTCATCTGGAAAAGTAAACGCACAAGAATCGCCAACAAATATTTTCAAAGTAATAATAATGAAGGAGGTCTTTTCCAGTTAGAAAACAAAAATTATTATAAAGCTATGGTAAAATTCAAATGATACAATTATGACACAGAAATAGAATAATAGAGAAATAAAATAGAAGAGAAAGTCCAGGCGTAGAACCATGAATAGAGCTGAACTCAGTTTATGATGAAAAGACTATTTCAAATCAGAAAGGACAGGTTTGGAGTTAATTCATTATTCATTTATAACTAAAATAAAGCTAGATCTATAGCTCACACCTGGTACAAAAATATAATTCACACAGATTAAATAGCTAAATGTAAAATATAAAAATTCTGAGAGTTCCAGAATAAACAGAGAAGACTATTTTTACAATCTCCAAGCAGGAAGGTATTCCTAACCAAGATACAAAACTGAGAAGTTTTATGTGATCAAATCAGGAAATCAACTGATTTGAACACACACACACAAAATAAAATTTATGCTGTGAGAGGCAATAAAGTGAGGCTAAAGGACAAGCTACTGATTGATAAAACCTTTTTACAACATATGTTGATTTTAATATTAATGTTAAAAATATACAAAGGGCTCCTATAAATGAATAGGAAAAACAAACATGACCTGATAGAAAAATAGGTAAAGAATATGAACAGGCAATCCAGAAAATAAAAGTGACCATGGACATATGAAGAGATTATTAACTACACTAATAATTGGAGAAATGTTTTTCACCCATTGAGATGGATAAAAACAAAACTTTAATTTGGGAAGGAGTTAGGGAAATAGCCACTCTTATACATAGTTAATGGAAACATTAAATTGGCACAGTCTTTCTGGAGTACACTTTAGCAGAGTCTAAATTTAAAAATAATGTATACTTTGACCCAGAAATTCTATTTTAAAGAAAGCTATCCTATTAATGCGCCAATGTGCACTGAGATATATGCATGTTGATGTTAACTGTAACATTATTCAAAATAGTGAAAAATGCAATTATTAGGGAAATTGTTAAAAAAAGAGGCTGATATACGTACTGACATTGAAAAATATTTAACGTAGACATTTAAGAGAATAAAAACAAGCTGTAGAATAATATGTTTATGTTTCACCTCCTATCCTGTGTGTGTGTTTGTGTGGGTGCGTGGGTGTGCACACGCATGTGGGCGTGTGTGTGTGTATGTGTAATGCCTAGGCTAATAGACCAACTTAATAATGCTCAGGGAAGACAGTGGAATTAGGGTAGGGATTTAACACATAGACAACTTTAACATTTTATTCTGTACTCTCAGGTATGTTTTGAATTTTTCACAGAGTATAAATTGCTCTTATAATAAAAATGGATATATATTTAAACACACACACATACTCTATTATATGAAATCTGATCTTTGACAAACCTGACAAAAACAAGAAATGGGGAAAGGATTCCCTATTTAATAAATAGTGCTGGGAAAATTGGCTAGCCATAAGTAGAAAGCTGAAACTGGATCCTTTCCTTACTCCTTATATGAAGATTAATTCAAGATGGATTAGAGACTTAAATGTTAGACCTAATACCATAAAAACCCTAGAAGAAAATCTAGGTAGTACCATTCAGGACATAGGCATGGGCAAGGACTTCATGTCTAAAACACCAAAAGCAACAGCAGCAAAAGCCAAAATTGACAAATGGGATATGATTAAACTAAAGAGCTTCTGCACAGCAAAAGAAACTACCATCAGAGTGAACAGGCAACCTACAGAATGGGAGAAAATTTTTGCAATCTACTCATCTGACAAAGGGCTAATTTCCAGAATCTACAAAGAACTCAAACAAATATACAAGAAAAAAACAAACAACCCCATCAAAAAGTGGGGAAAGGACATGAACAGACATTTCTCAAAAGAAGACATTCATACAGCCAACAGA
>NC_045434.1:188767948-188786309 GCF_002776525.5 Piliocolobus tephrosceles | reverse complement strand
AATATCCAGAATCTACAAAGAACTCAAACAAATATATAAGAAAAAAACAAACAACCCCATCAAAAAGTAGGCAAAGGATATGAACAGACATTTCTCAAAAGAAGACATTCATACAGCCAACAGACACATGAAAAAATGCTCATGATCACTGGCCATCAGAGAAATGCAAATCAAAACCACAATGAGATACCATCTCACACCAGTTAGAATGGCAATCATTAAAAAGTCAGGAAACAACAGGTGCTGGAGAGGATGTGGAGAAATAGGAACACTTTTACACTGTTGGTGGGAGTGTAAACTAGTTCAACCATTATGGAAAACAGTATGGCGATTCCTCAAGGATCTAGAACTAGATGTACCATATGACCCAGCCATCCCACTACTGGGTATATACCCAAAGGATTATAAATCATGCTGCTATAAAGACACACGCACACGTATGTTTATTGCGGCACTATTCACAATAGCAAAGTCTTGGAATCAACCCAAATGTCCATCTGTGATAGACTGGATTAAGAAAATGTGGCACATATACACCACGGAATATTATGCAGCCATAAAAAAGGATGAGTTTGCGTCCTTTGTAGGGACATGGATGCAGCTGGAAACCATCATTCTTAGCAAATTATCACAAGAACAGAAAACCAAACACCACATGTTCTCACTCATAGGTGGGAACTGAACAATGACATCACTTGGACTTGGGAAGGGGAACATCACACAGTGGGGCCTATCATGGGGAGGGGGTAGGGGGGAGGGATTGCATTGGGAGTTATACCTGATATAAATGACGAATTGATGGGTGCTGACGAGTTGATGGGTGCAGCACACCAACATGGCACAAGTATACATATGTAACAAACCTGCACGTTATGCACATGTACCCTGGAACTTAAAGTATAATAATAATAAAAAAAAAGAAAAAAGAAAAATGGAAGTAATTCTTGCCCACCTCAGTCAGTGGCCATAAGGATGAATATCAATAATCGCTACATTATTGAGTGTTACCTATATGTTGTATGTTAGCTTCTCTGTTTAATGCTAATTTGAAATTGACAGCAGCCCTAAGAAATATAAATTATTATTCCTGATAGCGTTGTTTTAAAGCTAAAGAAACCGAGGAGCAGAGAGGTTAAATAGCTTCTCCAAATCCTGGAGCAGAGCTTTGAATTCACATCTGACCCCAGAGCCCTCTAGGCAAACAGCTTCTCATAATACAGGCACAGAGCACCTGGTAGGAATGCCTGTGTGGTGTATGGGTTTGTGGGTCAGTGGTGAAAGAGGCAGGGATTGGCCCTACATGGGGGTACTGGGAAATGGTCTGAGTCCAAGGAGGTGTGGCTCAAAATTGGTAGTAGAGGGGTTGGGATGTATGGAGGATGAAGTGACAGAGGTTTGGGAGGCTGTATCTTATATTGAGGGAATCATGGATAAGACAAGAGGTTAGCAGCAGAGTCACCCCAGGGGTGGTGGCTGGGGAAGGGAGGCTTGAGGCTTTCATGCAGAGCTTGAGCCCGCCCTCTGGAGAGGCAGGGGGACTTGGTGCAGGGATGTGGCTTAGGTGGCCTCAGCAGAGAGGTGGCAGACCACACCGGCTGTCCTCCAGAAAGGCTTAGAGGGGGATGCTGCATCTCGTCCAGGTTCCTAGGCATGGGATGCAGGCTGTTCCCAGCCCCCACGAGTTTGCGGGGTTGTGAATATTGAACAACTTTGTAGCCAGGTCTTTCTGGGTTATGGGATGAGGGGTCTGAAGCTGCAGTGCTCAGGTATCCCGGGGCCTGGTCCTGAGCAACCAGCTCCCCTCTCCACTGTAGCACTTGCTGGCACCTTGACCCAGTCCCTGATGAGATGCTGTCGTTTCCCCCAAGACAGAGGCAGTGGCCTCTCTCCACACTTCCCAGAACCCCAGAGTCTGGGAGCCATGCAGGTCCCTAAATCCAAGCTGATTTTTCTTTTGTTAAGTCACAGGATAAAGCACTTTACATATTAATCAGGTTAGGAATATGAGAGCACATATCAGGGGATTGAAATATGTAGATTTCGATGATGAATTCATGCTCATCAGAAAACCAATGAATCATCCTAACTTCATTATCAGGAATTATTTGATGGGGGAATTGGCAGAGGGGGTAGGAGGGTAAGGAGGGAAGTAGCGAGGGGGAGAGGATTTCTTGGTTCTCAGCATAGGCTGAGTTCTCTTCCAGCAAGACATTTTTGCAGTAGGACCCTTTGTTTCTGTGACATGGGTCTTACACATGGCCACATACCGGAGGCCTCAGTGAAGCTTGAGGACATCACCTGGTAAGGTCACACCAAGATCCAGGGCAAACCAGGTAGAGAGATATAAATAACCCCACAAGTACAACTATTTTTACCATTGTTTTTAGATTACCCCAGCAGTCACTCCTGTGACACGAACTCCCTGGGTGACTTTGGTAAGTCACATGCCACCTCCCTGTGCCTCAGTTTCTTCATCTGGTGAAGGAGAATGATGGCTGTCGAGCAACAGAGCTTTCAGGACTGGAACCAAGAGGGGTTGAATTCCCAAGTTCCAGGCTCCCTGTGAGCTAGGCATACTCTGAGGTGTGAAGATCCAGGCTGAGAAGGAGCAGACATGGGCAGACACTCTCTTGACTGGGAGGAGGCACCTGCCATTTTAAATAGGTGGTTGGGGAAGGCCTCACTGAGAATGTGATCTTAGAGGTGGCACCTGAAGGAGGGGAGAGAGTGAGATGTGTGGATATCTCGGGGGGAGAGCATTCCAAGTGGAAGCGAAAGCATGTGCAAAGGCCCTGAGGCGGGAAGAGCATGCATGGCATCTAAGGAACAGCAAGGAAGCCATTGTGGCTGGGGAAGTGAATAAGAGGGAGGGTAGGAGGAGGAAAGGTCAGAGAGGCCATGGTGGAGGGGGCAGGGTTACAGGGGGCAGGGCCTGTAAAAGAGGATACTCAGGCCAAAACAATATTGTGGAAAGGTGAGAAGATGAACCGGAAGCTAAAATGGCTCCTCTGTGGGGTAAACTGAGGCACTGAGGCACAAGCATTGAGGAGCTAGGACAGGCAGACACGTGAGGAACACCACGTGAAGTCGGGTTTATATGGATTCAGATCCTGCTGGAACCAGGAGCTGCTATGACCTTCTCATGTGAAGTCTACAAACGCCGGCTCAGCGCTAGGTGGCCAGGAAACATTGAAGGTGGTGGAAACAGATATGGATCAGACAGGGAGAGCTTGGATTCTGCCCTGGCTCTGCCACATGTTTGCTGAGTGATGCTAGGGCTCAGTTTCCTCATCTGTGGAATCCGGCAATTGGACAAAACACTTTCTGTTGAACTTTCTGGAAGTCAGATTATTTTTTTTTCTCCAGGGCTTCTCTTTCCTGGGGTAAACAAGCTGCTGCTGCTGTCTTTAACAATGCAAGTAAAAACTTGTGGGTTCATGCTGTATATGTCCACATCATGACTGAGGTCAAGAGGTCACCCCTCCTAGAGCCAGTACTGCTTCCATAGGGAGCCACTCAGGACACAGTTGGGTGACACAGAGCCAGGAGTCTCAGCCTCACTGTGCTGTGGAATCACCCAGGCACTACCAGGGACAAAATGAGCTCCATTCACCTGAGGTGGGGAGCGGCAACAGCTCACTCCAGGGAACCTCACTGAGCTTCTTTGAGGGAAATACAAAATGAGTTGATGCATGTTTGGTAAAGACGTATCAAGGGCCCTCCATGGGCAAGGTGGTTCCACAAATGTTATCTCTCTCAATCCTCCCAGAGACCCGATGGAGGAGGTATTTCCCTCCCATTTTGCAGATGAGGAAACCAAGGTTCAGAAGTCTACATGGCTTGTGAGTGTGGGTGTAAGATGGTCTCAGTCAAGAGCCTGGGTTCCTAGTCACTTTGTAATATTGCCCCAGTTAAATCCTTACCCTGATCCTTGGAGTTAGATTGAGAGAGGAGAACGTTGAGGTTCAGAGAGATGAAGCAACTTGCCTAAGGTCACACAGACATTACATGGCAGAGATGGCATTTCCTGCCAGCCCATGGAGTGAGGTTGCTAAAAAATGCTATTACTACTTCTCTTGCTAACCAAACATCCCACTCCCCAAACAATCCATCTGAACTGCGGTTCTTGTTGAAGGGATATCGTGGAGTCATTACCAGACTCCGAAGAGATAAAGCATTGCAAATTGAATGAGAAAATCTATTTTCACATCCTGATGAAGACATAGCTGACAATGAAAGAGTGAATTGTTTCAGACAAAAACACAACCCCCTGCTTTTTCCTTTTTAAAAAAACTTAGAGTTATAGCTTTAGAAAAATAGGAGCAGCTGACTATCACAGATAAAAATGCCCTTTTGCCTAATTGGATCTTTAATAAGGAATCCTAATTAATCCCCCTG
Source organism: Piliocolobus tephrosceles (assembly GCF_002776525.5). Classification (NCBI taxonomy): domain Eukaryota; kingdom Metazoa; phylum Chordata; class Mammalia; order Primates; family Cercopithecidae; genus Piliocolobus; species Piliocolobus tephrosceles. The sequence continues at coordinate 188,781,911 of NC_045434.1, read as the reverse complement.
AATAGGGAACTTTTACACTGGTGTTATCTCAGCCCCTGTGCTGATGGAGCTGGTTATTTCCAGATACAGAATAATGAATCTTTTCCAGCCGGGGCTAGGAGTCGCCAGAGACTTGTCAACTTCCCTGTGACTGTGAAGGTAATTACTTGCTAAGGCACCAGGGGGACATGGGGCTGGGGAAAGGGCTTGGGGGAGGGTAATTACAAGAAGAGGGATTGGGGGGATTGAGGGGAGAGCTTAGGAGGGCACTGTTGAGCCAGGGATGAAGGAAGCTTGGCAGCTGTGAAGGAAACTGCTGGTGGAAAGAGGGAGGCCACGTCAGCATCCAGGATGTCATTTCCAGCTCAGAGTGAGGCCTAAAGGACACTTGCCCTCATGTGAAAAATGTCACTTGATGGAGCTTGACAGATTCCAATAATTGTGGGAGCTGAACAGACAGCAAACAGAAGTCAGGAAGCAGGCCTGCCTGTGACTCTTCCTGGTCGGGGCAAAGGCTGGGCTGTCATTGCCTGGGGACCTCTGTGGCATCCATAAAGACAACACTAAATGAAAAGGGTTATCTGGACAACCCAGGCCACAGACCAGCAATGAGAAGGACGCGACGGATGTGGCTAAATGACACGAGCCATTTATCTGCATTGACAGGGCTCTCTTGAAAGGGGAAGGCTGATGGCAGTCTGTCCTATGCTCACCAGGGCTGGCATCTAAGGAGCTGGCAGGATGTGGGAGCCAAGGCCTTGATGAGCCTGGCTATCTGTGAAGCCAGCCCACAGTTTCAAGCAACCACAGCCCATGGGATAAAAGCAGCCCCAGGGGGAAGAAGTTGAAGCCAATGGCATAGACCCAGGGCCATCTTTTCAGAATACCCAAGGTCTCTTCCCAACCTCCAAAATCCAGAGGGGCAGAAAGAGCAGAGGTTGGGAGGCAAAGGGCCGTGGCTTCAGGCTGCAACTTCCTAGCTCTGTGACCTTGGGTAAATGACCTCACTGAGTCTCGGGTTCTCAGAGTTGCTTAAAGGCGCAAAGGAAATAATCAGTGTAGATTCCTGGCATGTTGTTGGTACCCTACACATAGTAATTGTATTTTCTTCCATAAAACCCTCTCAGTCCCAGAAAAATCACCTTAGGAGGCAGATCCCACTGGAAGCGAACCTTTGGGGTTGGATTTATATGTGAAAAATTAGGAAGTCTCTGTGCACCAAGCTGCATGTTTCCAGCAGGTTACAGTGGAGGTGGTGAGGACCCATCACCTGCCTTATAAAACTAGGGTAACTGAAGTTCAGAAAGCTAAGTGACTTGCTATAAGAGAAGAGTAAAAGCCATTACTGTCCAACCCCGACTTTCCCCATGTGCCCTTCAGGGTACTGCCAAATGGCCCTGGGACCTCGGAGCTGCCTGGCCCAAGGAGACATGACAACCTCTTGCTGTGGCCTCCGCCTCGGTCAGCCTGAAGCTGCCTCCCTGACTTATCAACTGCAGAGGCCAAGACCCACAGGACTTTGAATCTCTGAAAGAAGCTGTGTGCAGCTGTCTGCACGGAGCACATGCTGGGAGGCTCTGGGAGTGAGGTGAGAGAGGGGCAGGGGAGGAGGGGAGGAAGGTCCTTCCAGGTGCTGTAACCATGCAAGGTCAGAAGAAGGACACAAGCCAGATTTACAATCGGAACCTGGGGTTGTTCCAAGTCTTCTGTGCCCAATTATTTCTTATACCTCTATGTAAGGCCTTGAGAGGGTCAGAAAGTTAACTGAGGTCACATGATTAGTTGGTAGCAGAATTGGTATTTGAACCCAACATTGACTCCAAATGCTATCTATTCTATGCTCCATGCTGCCCTCCTTGGTGTCAGGAAAGAAAACTCGGGAAGGGGAACATCACACAATGGGGCCTATCATGGGGAGGGGGGAGGGGGGAGGGATTGCACTGGGGAGTTATACCTGATATAAATGATGAATTGATGGGTGCTGATGAGTTGATGGGTGCAGCACACCAACATGGCACATATATACATATGTAACAAACCTGCACGTTATGCACATGTACCCTAGAACTTAAAGTATAGTATAATAAAAAAAAAAAAAAAAAAAAAAAAAAAAAAAAAAAAAAAAAAAAAAAAGAAAATGAATTAGAGTCCAGAAGAGCAGAAGAGAAGGAGGGGTAGATCAGGATTTAGAGTCCAGACCATGGGGGTCTAATTTCTGGCTCAGACAGTTAACAGCTATATTACATCAGGTTTCTTAATCTCTTTATGATAATATTATTATTTTACAAGAGTTTTGTGGCTGGGTGCAGTGGCTCATGCCTATAATCCCAACACTTTGGGAGGCCATGGTGGGTGGATCACCTGAGGTTAGGAGTTCGAGACCAGTCTGGCCAACATGGTGAAACCTCGTCTCTACTAAAAATACAAAAAAATTAGCCAGGCATGGTGGCAGGTGCTTGCAATCCTAGCTACTGGGGAGGCTGAGGTGAGGAGAATTGCTTGAACCCGGGAGGCAGAGGTTGCAGTGAGCTAAGATCACACCGTTGTACTCCAGCTGGGCAACAAGAGCAAAACTGTGTCTTAAAAAAAAAAAAAAAAAAGGGTTTTGTAAGCATTAAATGAGACAACGCACATAAAAACCTTAGTACAGTGCCTGACACATGGTAGCTCTTAAAGTAATTATACTGTGGAAGGTATATTAAGGCAGGAGGAAGGCAGATAGAGACTCAAAGGGGACAGATTGCATCAGAGGCTGCTCTAAGGGTGAGAAATGATCCCAGGAGTGGCTGGCCTAGGATCTGCAGAGGGAACAAAATGGGAAAACCCAGCTGGGAAGGACCACGTGTAGGTGAGGAGGAAGCTAAGTCTCTGAGGCTCAGTTTCTTCATCTGCAAGATGGGTATACCATTACCTAACTCAAACGTGGGGGTGAAGACCCAGTGGGACAAGATGGTATTCCATACATGTGGTGGCCTCAATTCAATCATAGAGGCAAACCATGACTATCTGCCTGTTTATTTATCTTGACATTGGTCCTGTTGCCAAAGGGCTCTGACACCACGCAAGGTGAGCCAAGTGCCATACGCTTTTCCCTTTGATGCTGGTGAGATGCGGCTGGCTGTGAGAAAGGTGCTGAGACTCTAAGATCTCAGAGGCTATATTTATTCAACAAATTGTCAGAAAATCTTTACACCTGTCTGTGCCAGGACTCTACTGAGCCCTGAGGATTCAGAGATGACGGGCCAAGTCCATTCTCTGAAAGAGTTCATGTTGGGAGGAGGATTCTGTATTCTAGAAAAGTTTGGCTTGTGCCAGTGGCGTAGGAGCCTGGGGTGGCCCAGTGCAGGTGGGGCTGAGGGAGGGCAGAGGTACCAATGCATCTAAAGGTTTCAGGAGGGAGACCCCTTGAACAGGCTTATACCAGGTAGATAAGGAGGTGAGACTAGACTTCAAGACTAAACTTTAGCAGCTCCTTGAAAGGTTGAGACTTCCTAGTTCAGCATCATAATCACAAGGCTTATCACAGAAACTGGCACAGAGCAGGCAAGCAAAAATGTTTGTGAAATAAATTAATACAGTTTATTAGGAGTCAATGTGCTTCATTTTATGGAATAGATGTGCTTGCCCAAACTCACACATAAGCTGTAACCAAACCTATACGTCAAACATAACTGGGAAGAAATTCAATAATGAATCCATTCATTGAAAGACAAAACATTTCATAATGGGCAAAATCCACTTTCTTTATGTTATCATTCTGGAAAGTATTCTATTTAGGCCCAGGGTAGCTTTTAAACTTAAGTCTATTTGAGAACACCTAGGAGAAGGTTAAAAGTACTGAATTAGTTGAGTTCCATCCTCAGGAATCCATGATTTTACAGAGGTGGGGCCCAGGAATCTGCATTCTTCCAAACAGCATTCAAGCAAGTCTTCTGAAACAGGGAGCTGGTCAGTGCAACCCAGTTTGAGAGACATGGGATAAGTCCTGGAGAGCATTTTTTTTTTTAAAGGAAATGCAGGGTATCTTTTTAAAAGTGGGGGGTATAACTGAGATGGATCAGAAACTGCAGGGCTCCTGGAAGTCACCTCATCCGGCCGCCTCTTCTCCCCTCACCCTGCCTGACACAACATAAAGAGATGCCTCTCTATTTCCAGAAAGACAATCAACTCCTGAAAAGCCCATTTTCTACTTCACTCTTTGATGTCCTTCATAATGTCTTTCCCAAAAGCCTCTCTTGCTCCATCACATCAAGTTTCTCCGCTTTGGTGCACACAAATCCATGGGGAGCTGTAAAAATCACGGATGCCTGGGTCCCTCCCTGGGCATGCTGACTTATTCGGTCTGGGGTATCACCTTGTCACCCTGCTGGTTCTAATCAGGATCTGGGTTGCATGGACTGCACTAAACCCTGTATCCCTTCACCTTTTTTCTGGCCCAGAGATCAATGTCCACAGACCCCTCAGCTTTCACAGAGTATCCCCCTCAGCCATATCTCCAGTGACCAGAAGAGGTATCTAGAGAAGAAAGAAAAAGCCACATGCAGGACTGGCCCTGGAGGTTGGAGGCTACAGACAAGGCTTAAGAGGGGTCCCTGGTGGTCCCCAAGTTCACTCCTGAATAGGAAGCCTATTTATCACCCTCCGATTGCCTTTCCTCCTGTTTCCCTGGGGTTTGTAGGCAAGAGACAAAGAGCACTATAAAGACTCCTGGTGGTACAGGTGGCTGGCAAATTGACTTCACCCCAACCCCAGGGTGGGCAAGCAGACAGTACCCATCAAATCTCTCACCTGCTTCCTGCCAGACACAGTGCACTGCAGCTCAGAGGAAGTGAGTGAATAGCTGAAACTGACGTGGCTGCAGAAATTGACATCAAGTGCCAGACAGGCATTTGCTTAGCAAATTGGCTAATTTTAACCTCTGCCTCCCAGACCAGAACTCTTTTGAAGGAAAGAAACAAAATGAAAGTGATATTTAACACATTTCTATTTCTGTGCTACATAGTCTCTCTCTGAGGTGCAAGTTTGAGCCTAATTGATTTCTTAGTCAAAAGAAAAAAAAAGCCAAAAAGGAAAAACAAACAACTGAGAGACCTCACTCACATTGCAATCAAACCTCTCCAGTTCTGTTGTCGACTGCTGAGCTTTTTTTTTCTTTTTTTTTTAAGACTGGCCAAGTGACTTGCATAATTTAAGATCCTTTCTAGCACTGATCAGCCCGCTCTGGCCAAGCAGTTTGCTGATTAATTATTAATCAGACTGAGTTTAGGATGAGTAATCAGCAAGAGTCAGTGCTAATTTGCAAATGTCCCCCAGGAAGGTTATTACTTAAAATACTTGGTGGAGAGGCTCCATGTTAACCTTTGCAATTAGCCACAGGACATTGTAACTGGCAAGGCAGAAGAAGATCTCTCCTCCAAACAAATCAATCTTGGATACCTACTAAGTGCCAAGACGCACATTAGGGGCTTGTGACGGTTCTGCTGGCAATGGCAGGGGAGGGAAAGGGCACAGAATAAGGATAAATAAAACAAGATAGAGAGCAAGGGCTACTTTAGGCTGCATGGATGGGAAAGGCTTTTCTAAAGATAGGAAATTTACATTGAACTCTGTATTTCAAAAAAGCCAGTTTTTTTTTTTTTTTTTTAAACTTGGAAGGAAGATTTGAAGACTGTGAAGGAGGAGGATCCTAAGCCCTGGGGACAGCTAGTGCAGAGGTCTGAGAAGGGAACCTGCTCAGCCCACCCTAGGGACTGGATGAAGGGCACAGAGAATGCGTGTGAATAAGGGATAGGAGGGAAGTCAGACAGGTAGGCAGTGGATAGACAATATAGGGTCTTGTAGGATTTTATTCTAAATGTGATAGTAAGCCATCAGGAGGCTTTAAACAGGGGAGACATGATTTGATTAATAAACCCAAGTCACTCTGGGTACCATCTGGAGAATGGATTACAGAGGGGTAGAAGCAGGGAGATAAGGCAGCACCAAATGGGCAGAAGCAGCTTCCTCTTAGGAAAACATAGATGTGGGAGGTTGTGGGGAAGGCTAGGAAAAGAACAGATTATGAATGGGGTGGGGATGAGAAGTCCGAATTGGATGGAAACAACCCAAATGTCCATCAGTAGATCAATGGATAAACAAAATGTGGTTTAGACATACAAGGGAATATTACTCAGCCTTAAAAAGAAATGATGGCCCATCTCCTGGTCACTACTTTTCCATTTTCTGTCTATAAATCCGGCTATTCTGGGTATTCTTCTTTAATGGCCATGGAGTTCCATTTGGGAAGGCAAAAACGGTACTAGAGATAGATAGTGGTGTTATCCACCGCTAAATAGCCAAAGTGCTTAATGCTACTAAATTGTACACTTAAAAAATGGAATGATAGGTTGTTTTTGTTTTTGTTTTTTTTTGAGACTGAGTCTCGCTCTGTCACCCAGGCTGGAGTGCAGTGGCGCGATCTTACTACAAGCGCCACCTCCTGGGTTCAAGCCGTTCTCCTGCCTCAGCCTCCTGAGTAGCCGGGACTACAGTCGCCCACCACCACGCCCGGCTAATATTTTGTATTTTTAGTAGAGATGGGGTTTCACCGTGTTAGCCGGGATGGTCTTGATCTCCTCACCTCATGATCCACCCGCCTTGGCCTCCCAAAGTGCTGGGATTACAGGCATGAGCCACCATGCCCGGCCGATAGGTTTTATATTATATATATTTTTCCATTTTTGTTTTTTAAGAGACAGGGTCTTGCTATGTTGCTCAGGCTGGTCTTGAACTCCTGAGCTCAAGCAAAATCCTTCCACCTCAGTCTCCCAAGTAGCTGAAACTAGAGGCACATGCCACCATGCCTGGCGATATGTTCATTTTAATATTCCTGTTAATATACATGAAACCCAGAAGACCCTGCAGGGCTGAAAATTTAAATCAAGAGCCACTGGCATCTGGATGATATTGAAAGCCCATGTGTGATTGGTTGGGGCTAGCTGGGAAAGAGAATAAAAAAGAGGAGAGTCCCAGGACCCTCTGGGCAGTCCAAGCGTAAAGGCTGGATAGAGAGTGGACACTGGAAGAAACAGCAAAACAGACTAAGAAGGAACGGCCATAGGGTGACCAGCTACATGGTTTCATAGGAGCCAAGAGAAGGAAACAGTCCAAGAAGGACAGGTGACCAGTGTCATGTGTTGCAAGAGGCTGAGTCAGATAAAGATGGAGAAACGACACTGGAATGGGCAACTTGGAGGTTGCTGTCAAATTTAGCAAGGTCAGTTTTAGTGACAAAGCAGGGCAGAAACTGAGAAAGAACTGTCTCAGCAATTGGCAGTGGCTGAGCCATTCCACGGTAGCTGAGTGGGATGGAGTAATAGGGGTCTGATGGGTGCTGTTTTTATTTTGATTTTAGGTGGTAGAAATTAGAACAAACAGGCCTTTATGGTGTTAGAAGTGCTCAATAGAGAGAACAAGTGTGGAATGCAAGAAAAAGGAGATACATATAGTAGGGAAGTTTTGGAGGAAGATGAGCTCTGGAGCACAGGAGAGGGCTGGCCTTTGACAGGAACCAGGGCATCTTGTTTACAGAAGCACGAGGTGTGGCAGACAACTTGGCTCACCAAGCATCTCATCTGCTCATCCACATTTCCCGGCTCCCTCGCCGCAAAGTTGGACCGTGTGACTGTTTGTGGCCAATGAAATATGAGTTGGAAATTATGTATAGCATATCTGGACTAGGGTGGTGGAAAGCCATGCTGGATTCTCCACTCATTTTCCCTGTCATGGTATTAGAGAAGGCCACATGTTCCAGATGGTATGGTTAGAATATGGTGCAACCTGGACCAGGGAGCAAGACGGCTGAATAGGAACAGCTCCAGTCTCCAGCTCCCAGCACGAGCGACACAGAAGATGGGTGATTTCTGCATTTTCACCTGAGGTACCGGGTTCATCTCACTAGGGAGTGCCGGACAATCAGTGCTGGTCAGCTGCTGCAGCCCGACCAGCGAGAGCTGAAGCAGGGCGAGGCATTGCCTCACCTGGGAAGTGCAAGGGGAAAGGGAATCCCTTTTCCTAGCCAGGGGAACTGGGACACACAACACCTGGAAAATCTGGTAACTCTCACCCCAATACTGTGCTTTACCAAGGGTCTTAGCAAGCAGCACACCAGGAGATTATATCCCACACCTGGCCGGGAGGGTCCCACGCCCACGGAGCCTCCCTCATTGCTAGCACAGCAGTCTGCGATTTAACCTCAAGGCAGCAACCAGGCTGGGGGAGGGGCGCCCGCCATTGCTGAGGCTTAAGTAGGTAAACAAAGCCACTGGGAAGCTCGAACAGCAGCTCAAGGAGGCCTGCCTGTCTCTGTAGACTCCACCTGTGGGGACAGGGCACAGCTAAACAAACAAACAAAAAAAGCAGCAGAAACCTTTGCAGACACAAATGACCCTGTCTGATAGCTTTGAAGAGAGCAGTGGATCTCCCAACATGGAGGCTGAGATCTGAGAACGGACAGACTGCCTGCTCAAGTGGGTCCCAGACCCCTGAGTAGCCTAACTGGGAGACATTCCCACTAGGGGCAGACCAACACCCCACACCTCACACGGCAGGGTACACCCCTGAGAAGAAGCTTCCAAAGCAAGAATCAAACAGGTACACTCGCTGTTTAGCAATATTCTATCTTCTGCAGCCTCTGCTGCTAGTACCCAGGCAAACAGGGTCTGGAGTGGACCTCAAGCAATCTCCAAAAGACCTACAGCTGAGGGTCCTGACTGTTAGAAAGAAAACTAACAAACAGGAAGGACACCCACACCAAAACCCCATCAGTGCGTCACCATCATCAAAGTCCAAAGGCAGATAAAACCACAAAGATGGGGAAAAAGCAGGGCAGAAAAGCTGGAAATTGAAAAAATAAGAGCGCATCTCCCCCTCCAAAGGAACGCAGTTCATCACCAGCAATGGATCAAAGCTGGACGGAGAATGACTTTGATGAGTTGAGAGAAGAAGGCTTCAGTCCATCAAACTTCTCAGAGCTAAAGGAGGAATTACGTATCCAGTGCAAAGAAACTAAAAATCTTGAAAAAAGAATGGAAGAATGGATAACTAGAATAATCAATGCAAAGAAGGCCATAAATGAACTGACAGAGATAAAAACCATGACACAAGAAATACGTGACAAATGCACAAGCTTCAGTAGCCGACTCGATCAACTGGAAGAAAGAGTATCAGCGATTGAGGATCAAATGAATGAAATGAAGCGAGAAGAGAAGTCTAAAGATAAAAGAGTAAAAAGAAATGAACAAAGCCTTCAAGAAGTATGGGATTATGTGAAAAGACCAAATCTACGTCTGATTGGGGTGCCTGAAAGTGAGGGGGGAAATGGAACCAAGCTGGAAAACACTTCAGGATATCATCCAGGAGAACTTCCTCAACCTAGTAAGGCAGGCCAACATTCAAATTCAGGAAATACAGAGAACGCCACAAAGATACTCCTCGAGAAGAGCAACCCCAAGATACATAACTGTCAGATTCACCAAAGTTGAAATGAAGGAAAAACTGTTAAGGGCAGTCAGAGAGAAAAGTCGGGTTACCCACAAAAGGAAGCCCATCAAACTAACAGCAGATCTCTTGGCAGAAACTCTCCAAGCCAGAAGAGAGTGGGGGCCAATATTCAACATTCTTAAAGAAAAGAATTTTCAACCCAGAATTTCATATCCAGCCAGACTAAGTTTCATAAGTGAAGGAGAAATAAAATCCTTTACAGATAAGCAAATGCTTAGAGATTTTGTCACCACCAGGCCTGCCTTACAAGAGACCCTGAAGGAAGCACTAAACATGGAAAGGAACAACCAGTACCAGCCATTGCAAAAACATGCCAAAATGTAAAGACCATCGATGCTAGGAAGAAACTGCATCAAATAACGAGCAAAATAACCAGCTAATATCATAATGACAGGATCAAGTTCACACATAATAATATTAACCTTAAATGTAAATGGACTAAATGGTCCAATTAAAAGACACAGACTGGCAAACTGGATAAAGACTCAAGACCTATCAGTTTGCTGTATTCAGGAGGCCCATCTCACATGCAGAGACACACATAGGCTCAAAATAAAGGGATGGAGGAAGATCTACCAAGCAAATGGAAAACAAAAAAAGCAGGGGTTGCAATCTTAGTCTCTGATAAAACAGACTTTAAACCATCAAAGATCAAAAGAGACAAAGAAGGCCATTACATAATGGCAAAGGGATCAATTCAACAGGAAGAGCTAACTATCCTAAATATATATGCACCCAATACAGGGGCACCCAGATTCATAAAGCAAGTCCTTAGAGACTTACAAAGAGACTTAGACTCCCATACAATAATAATGGGAGACTTCAACACCCCACTGTCAACATTGGACAGAACAAGACAGAAAGTTAACAAGGATATCCAGGAATTGAACTCATCTCTGTACCAAGCTGACCTAATAGACATCTACAGAACTCTCCATCCCAAATCAACAGAATATACATTCTTCTCAGCACCACATCACACTTATTCCAAAATTGACCACATAATTGGAAGTAAAGCACTCCTCAGCAAATGTAAAAGAACAGAAATTATAACAAACTGTCTCTCAGACCACAGTGCAATCAAACTAGAACTCAGGACTAAGAAACTCAATCAAAACCACTCAACCACATGGACACTGAACAACCTGCTCCTGAATGACTACTGAGTACATAACGAAATGAAGGCAGAAATAAAGATGTTCTTTGAAACCAATGAGAACAAAGATACAACATACCAGAATCTCTGGGACACATTTAAAGCAGTGTGTAGAGGGAAATGTATAGCACTAAATGCCCACAAGAGAAAGCTGTAAAGATCTAAAATTGACACTCTAACATCACAATTAAAAGAACTAGAGAAGCAAGAGCAAACACATTCAAAAGCTAGCAGAAGGCAAGAAATAACTAAGATCAGAGCAGAACTGAAGGAGATAGAGACACAAGAAACCCTTCAAAAAATCAATGAATCCAGGAGTTGGTTTTTTGAAAAGATCAACAAAATTGATAGACCACTAGCAAGATTGATAAAGAAGAAAAGAGAGAAGAATCAAATAGACGCAATAAAAAATGATAAAGGGGATATCACCACCGACCCCACAGAAATACAAACTACCATCAGAGAATACTATAAACACCTCTACGCAAATCAACTAGAAAATCTAGAAGAAATGGATAATTTCCTGGACACTTACACTCTCCCAAGACTAAACCAGGAAGAAGTTGAATCCCTGAATAGACCAATAGCAGGCTCTGAAATTGAGGCAATAATTAATAGCCCACCAACCAAAAAAAGTCCAGGACCAGATAGATTCACAGCTGAATTCTGCTAGAGGTACAAGGAGGAGCTGGTACCATTCCTTCTGAAACTACTCCGATCAATATAAAAAGAGGGAGTCCTCCCTAACTCATTTTATGAGGCCAACATCATCCTGATACCAAAGCCTGGCAGAGACACAACAAAAAAAGAAAATTCTAGACCAGTATCCCTGATGAACATCGACGCAAAAATCCTCAATAAAATACTGGCAAACCGAATCCAGCAGCACATCAAAAAGCTGATCCACCATGATCAAGTGGGCTTCATCCCTGGGATGCAAGGCTGGTTCAACATACGCAAATCAATAAACGTAATCCAGCATATAAACAGAACCAAAGGCAAAAACCACATGATTATCTCAATAGATGCAGAAAAGGCCTTTGACAAAATTCAACAGCCCTTCATGCTAAAAACTCTCAATAAATTCAGTATTGATGGAACGTATCTCAAAATAATAAGAGCTGTTTATGACAAACCCACAGCCAATATCATACTGAATGAGTGAAAACTGGAAGCATTACCTTTGAAAATTGGCATAAGACAGGGATGCCCTCTCTCACCACTCCTATTCAACATAGTGTTGGAAGTTCTGGCTAGGGCAATCAGACAAGAGAAAGAAATCAAGGGTATTCAGTTAGGAAAAGAAGAAGTCAAATTGTCCCTGTTTGCAGATGACGTGATTGTATATTTAGAAAACCCCATCATCTCAGCCCAAAATCTCCTTAAGCTGATAAGCAACTTCAGCAAAGTCTCAGGATACAAAATTAATGTGCAAAAATCACAAGCATTCTTATACACCAGTAACAGACAGAGAGAGAGCCAAATCATGAGTGAAGTCCCATTCACAAGTGCTTCAAAGAGAATAAAATACCTAGGAATCCAACTTACAAGGGAGGTAAAGGACCTCTTCAAGGAGAACTACAAACCACTGCTCAGTGAAATAAAAGAGGACACAAACAAATGGAAGAACATACCATGCTCATGGATAGGAAGAATCAATATCATGAAAATGGCCATACTGCCCAAGGTAATTTATAGATTCAATGCCGTCCCCATTAAGCTACCAATGAGTTTCTTCACAGAATTGGAAAAAACGGCTTTAAAGTTCATATGGAACCAAAAAAGAGCCTGCATTGCCAAGACGATCCTAAGTTAAAAGAACAAAGCTGGAGGCATCATGCTACCTGACTTCAACTATACTACAAGGCTACAGTAACCAAAACAGCATGGTACTGGTACCAAAACAGAGATATAGACCAATGGAACAGAACAGAGTCCTCAGAAATAATACCACACATCTACAGCCATCTGATCTTTGACAAACCTGAGAAAAACAAGAAATGGGGAAAGGACTCCCTATTTAATAAATGGTGCTGGGAAAATTGGCTAGCCATAAGTAGAAAGCTGAAACTGGATCCTTTCCTTACTCCTTACATGAAAATTAATTCAAGATGGATTAGAGACTTAAATGTTAGACCTAATACCATAAAAACCCTAGAAGAAAACCTAGGTAATACCATTCAGGACATAGGCATGGGCAAGGACTTCATGTCTAAAACACCAAAAGCAATGGCAACAAAAGCCAAAATTGACAAATGGGATATGATTAAACTAAAGAGCTTCTGCACAGCAAAAGAAACTACCATCAGAGTGAACAGGCAACCTACAGAATGGGAGAAAATTTTTGCAATCTACTCATCTGACAAAGGGCTAATATCCAGAATCTACAAAGAACTCAAACAAATTTACAAGAAAAAAACAAACAACCCCATCAAAAAGTAGGCAAAGGATATGAACAGACATTTCTCAAAAGAAGACATTCATACAGCCAACAGGCACATGAAAAAATGCTCGTCATCACTGGCCATCAGAGAAATGCAAATCAAAACCACAATGAGATACCATCTCACACCAGTTAGAATGGCAATCATTAAAAAGTCAGGAAACAACAGGTGCTGGAGAGGATGTGGAGAAACAGGAACACTTTTACACTGTTGGTGGGATTGTAAACTAGTTCAACCATTATGGAAAACAGTATGGCGATTCCTCAAGGATCTAGAACTAGAGGTACCATATGACCCAGCCATCCCACTACTGGGTATATACCCAAAGGATTATAAATCATGCTGCTATAAAGACACACGCACACGTATGTTTATTGCGGCACTATTCACAATAGGAAAGACTTGGAATCAACCCAAATGTCCATCAGTGACAGACTGGATTAAGAAAATGTGGCACATATACACCATGGAATACTATGCAGCCATAAAAAAGGATGAGTTTGTGTCCTTTGTAGGGACATGGATGCAGCTGGAAACCATCATTCTCAGCAAACTATCACAAGAACAGAAAACCAAACACCGCATGTTCTCACTCATAGCTGGAAACTGAACAATGAGATCACTTGGTCTCGGAAAGGGGAACATCACACACCAGGGCCTATTATGAGGAGGGGCGAGGTGGGAGGGATTGCATTGGGAGTTATACGTGATGTAAATGACGAGTTGATGGGTACAGCACACCAACATGGCTCAAGTATACATATGTAACAAACCTGCATGTTATGCACATGTACCCTAGAACTTAAAGTATAATTAAAAAAAAAAAAAAGAATATGTGCAACCC
>NC_045434.1:188703286-188767848 GCF_002776525.5 Piliocolobus tephrosceles | reverse complement strand
AAAAAACCGCCAGATTATGGCCAAAGGCCCCAAAACAAAAAAAAAAAAAAAAAAAAAAAAAAAAAAAGGCGCCCCCCCCCCCCCCCCCCCCCCCCCCCGCCCAGCCTGAGTACCCACATGTGTGACGATGTGGATCAGAGCCACTCCCATTGGCTCATCACAAATGTGTAACATGAGCAAGAAAGAAGTCTTTGTGATATTATACCACTGAGTTTTAGGGGTAATGAAATTTAAAGAAGGAAGTGGCAAGATGTGAGGCTGGGGCAATTACTTTAGGCAAGGGTTAGATCCAGATGGGCCTTGTGTGCCCTATCAAGGGATTGAATTTTATTCTGTAGACAACAGAAGGTGATTGAAAGCTTTTGCCTGGGGCTTAGCATGTCAGATCTGCATTTTAATTAAGCCATTCTGGTAGGAGTGAGGAGAATGACTTGGACAGTGCCAATATGCTGGGAGATCACTAAGGAGCCTATTACCTCCCTCAAAGAAGAAAACATGGTGGGCTGAATTCAGGAAGTGGTAGAAAGGATGGAAAGATATGGTATATTGGGAGAACTTAGCAATTAATTGAATGTGGCTAGTGAGAGAGAGGGATTAAATAGGGATATTCCCAGATTTCTGGATAACTAGGTAGGGAATGGTACCATAAACTAAGAAAGGACACAGACTGATGATTTTGTGGGTCAATTATGAGCAAAGTTGAGACAACTTAAGTTGGAGATATTGCTAGTCCACCAAAGTGGAGATGTCCATCAGGTAGCTGGCTCTACAGTTTGGCTCAGTGGGTAGGCTGGGCTAGGGAGCCATATTTGGGAGGAAATAGGTGGTATCTGAAACCTTGAGAGCAGGTAAGACTACCCTGGGACATGCGTGGAGTGAGCAGAGCAGCACAGCAAGAAGGAATGGACATCAAAGGAGACACAGAAGTAATGGCCACAAAGATCCAAGAAGAATCAGAAAGAGTGGTATGAAGGCAAGGAGAAAGCAGAGCCCCCAGGGGAGAAAATGACTGACAGTGTAAAGTAATGCAGAAATGTCCAGAAGGTGAGACCTGAAAAACGCCTTCTGGCGTTGGTAATTGGAAATGGTAGTCTTTGGAATGGGGTAGGGGTGGGGATGGTTATTTGATGATTACCTTTTTTTTTTGAGACAGAGTCTTGTTCTGTTGCCCAGGCTGGAGTGTAGTGGCGTGATCTCGGCTCACTGCAAGCTCCGCCCCCCGGGTTTGCCCCATTCTCCTGCCTCAGCCTCCTGAGTAGCTGGGACTACAGGCTCCTGCCACCACGTCCGGCTAATTTTTTTTTTTTTTTTTTTTTTTTGTATTTTCAGTAGAGACGGGGTTTCACTGTGTTAGCCAAGATGGTCTCGATCTTCTGACCTCGTGATCTGCACGCCTCAGTCTCCCAAAGTGCTGGGATTACAGGCATGAGTCAGCGCGCCTGGCCCTTTGATGATTATCTTAATGTGAATGATTTCAGGGGGAGGCTGGAGGGTTGAAGAGTGGGAGTGAAGTAGTTAAGGAATGAATGGGGAGAGAATACTTGAAGGTAGCCAATGTAGACCACTCTTCAAGAAGCCTGGGTGAGAAATTCCCAGGGATGCTAGAGATCTACCTCCTCCATGAAGCCACCTCATTTTGTTCAAAGAAACTTTGCCCTCTCCTTCCCCAAATGACCCAAACTGTTGAGATCCACCATATGTGAATTTGAACTGTTGAAGTTTCGCCATATGTGAAATGGTGATTTTGCCATTTCATCGGACTGTCATTGCTAGTTTTCTGTGTGAATCCTGCCTCTCTGATGAGTCTATGGATGTCACTCATCAGCCACTGGATAAAGAGAAACTAGGATGAAAAGAAGTACAGACTGGGCTGGCGTGGTGGCTCACCTGAGGTCAGGAATTCAAGACCATCCTGACCAATATGGTCTCCACTAAACCCTGTCTCTACTAAAAATACAGAAATTAGCTGGGCGTGGTGGCACGTGCCTGTAGTCCTAGCTACTTGGGAGGCTGAGACAGGAGAATCACTTGAACCTGGGAGGCGGAGGTTGAAGTGAGCCGAGATCATGCCATTGCACCCCAGCCTGGGTGACAGAGCAAGACTCCATCTCAAAAAAAAAAAAAAAAAAAAAAAAAGAGAGAGAGAGAGAAAGAAAGTAAAAAAAAGAACAGACTAAGGGACTAAGGGATAGAACCAAAGACTTAACTCAGTCTTGGGAACCTGGGAAGTGGCTGCAACAGCAGGAGAGAGGTAAACCAACGTGAAATGCCGCGTAGGTTAAGCTGAGGGTGAGTGAGTGAGTGGAACAAACATTCGTGGCCAAACATGAAAACAGAGACCAGGAGGGGGTCTTGAACATTCGGAATGAACCAACGTCATTCCAGAAGACAGGTCTTGCCAGAACGAGGGGCTCTGGAGGGCCCAGAACAACTCCTTCCATCTGTCTTAGCGGCACCATCAGGCATCTGGCAGCTCCTCAAGAGAGGTCGAGGACAGCATCTTGTTATCTGGTGCCCTTCGCAGTCCTGGCACAGGCCTCCTCGCAGACAAGGCACTTAGTACGAACCTGTTGCATGCAGTCAGACCCGTGGGGGGCAGGCCAGCTGCCCGACCTCAGCTTCCCATGCACAGAACTTTGCCAAGTCACAAGCTTTAGCAGAGCCGCTGTGCCCACTGTGACAACACCGGCTCACTTCCTGCTCCTCCCGGCTGTGGCTTTTGTTCTCTTTTTGAGAGCAAGTTCTCACTAGTGGAAGGAAGGAAGTCACACTGATACTCCATAGAGAGTGCTGGAGCCTTGGCCTTCACCCCTCTGGACACATTTGTGCCAGCAGCATGCTAAGGCACTAATCTTTTCCTACTGCTCAGCTGCAGAGCTTGTATCCAAGAGATACGGGAGATGAGATTTTAAAGGGCTGGTTATTTATGGCCTGGCTCCTGATGGATACAGCAGATGCAATTTCATGGGCTCCATCAAAAAAGGACAGTTACTTACTGTGACTTAAAGAGTTGCGATGTGTCAAGGAAGGAGAGAGAAGCAGGGGCGTCACAAGCCCACAGGAAGGCAGGAGGTCTGAGGCTCAGTTAGAATGGGCCTTATTTGCTTACCAGCTCAGCCAACATGGGTTCAGCATCCTTAGTCATGCACCATCTGAGCTGTTTTCTGTCTCTGCTAGCTTGAGACCTTGACTCTGCCTTGCTCCTGACATCCAAAGAGGAAATCTCGGAGGACAGGTACCAGATCTATGCTACTTCCATGTACGAAGTTCAGGAGCAAATAGGACATTGAAATGATAAGTCTTTACCATATGCAGTTCCCTCTGCCTGGAAGGCTGCTGCCTGGGTTCTTCCCCTGTGACTCCTTCTCAAAAGTCAGGTCTCAGCTTAAATCCTACGCTCCTCAGAGAGGTCAGATTCAGAAGAGGGTCCCCACTGCTGTTATTCTCCATCCTGTTCATTTCCTTTATGACATGTGTCATACTTTTTACATTTATTTTTGAATATTTTACTAACTTCAGTCTCCCCCAAACAGACCGTAAGTTCCACAAAGGCAGAGGCCTTGTCTTCTCCACCATTGCATTCCCAGTGCCAAGCTCAATGTCAAGCAGGAGGAGGACCTGAGTAGCTTGTTTGAATGACTGAATGATGATAGAGAGATGCTGGTAATGAAGATGAAATGGTGAGATGACAGTGACCATAATGAAGGAGATTTTCCCTATGAAAGACGATGCTGGTGCTCACTGTGAAGATGACTGTTCATGGTCCTGCCAGGGTACCAAACACCAAGCTTTCAGGTGTAGCTGTTGATTTCATCTGACCACCGTCACCAGTCTTATCCCAATGACTGTGAATTAGTTACCAAGGGCAGCTGTGTCCCTGCACATCCAGCCTTATCTTCTTCCTTCTTGCAGCCTTGACTCCCCTATTAGTGCTCATTTTGTGCTGGAGAGACCAACGGGCATCGCCATTCCCCACTCCACCCCAGGCCACTTCTCCTGCGTTCCTCTGTTCAGTACATGGCCCCACCACAGTCATTCAGCCAGAAACTTGGTAATCATCAGCCCCTCCTCCTCTCCACCCCTTCACAGCTGCCTCAGTTCAAGGCTGGATTCTTTTGCCTGCAGAGTTACTCAAAAAAGTTTTACAGCTGATTTCTGGGCCTTCCTGTTTAACCCACTTAAAATTCAGAATGATTATTTTACTTCCCCGCTTAAAGTCTCTTAATAGCTTTCCACAGCTTATGGAATCCTCTCTGGCTTATGAACAAGGGACAGGGTTCTTGCTCTTGGTCCATGCTCCTCCTGTGTTCATTTCGGGTCTCGTGTCCTGCTCTTCCTCCCTTGCTCCTGCACCTGACTTGCAATGCCCCAAACACACCAGGGCTCTTTTAGGCTCCATGACAATGGCAAAATCTTACCCCTCAGTTCAAATCAAAAATCATCCTGTGGGACTAATTTTTCTGAGCCCTTCCAGCATCACCACCCTCTTACAGGAAGGCTGATGACTTATTTGAAGGACAGTCTTAGTTTTTGTCTTGCCAGGGCTGCCACTCCCAGCCTGAGTTTTGGGGAGGGCGGAGATCAATGAGGACATCCCTTGGCTACACTGGTGTTGAGGGGTTGGCACATGACTCAGGCTGGTCCACCAAGGTTTATCTGATGGCTTTTGTAGGACCCATTAGGAAAGATATGCTCCCTTTCTGCTGGGATTGCCAAGACAAGTAGGTTATAGGAAGCTGAGGGTGGTCACCTTTGCCATCTCTTGGGAAAGCCTGCCTGAGAATGAAACTAACACACAAGAGAGCAAAGCCTCGGGACGGGGAGAAACAATATTTGCACGCCTGGGTCCAGCGCCGCCTGAAGTCAAGTTCTGGACTTTTCAGTTACAGAGGCAGCACATTCCCTTTGTAGCTTGAGTTAGCTGGAGGTGAGTTTCTATTTCTTAAACCCAAAGAATCCTGGCCATTACATTTCTCCTTATTTCCTAGGGGAACTTCTTTATACCTCTTAGAAAAGCACCTAACACATGATATTGCAAAGCATTTAATTATATTCTGCCTCTTTGCCCCAACTGTGAGCTTCAGGGTCCAGCATGGTGCTTGGCTATTACATAAACATTTGTGGAAGGAATAAATAACTCCTTAGGAACTCAGACTGTGGCTTTGTCCCTCTGGCACCTAGGAGAGCCTCGTTCATAGAAGAGTCTCAATAAATGATTACAGAAAATAAATAGGGGAAAAGTAACAAAGAACGTGAATGAGCTAAACCAATGGTTTGATAAAGTATATGTGAATACATAAATAAGTGGATAGTTATTATTAACAAGTCTCCATTGGCGTGCAATTCTCATTCTAACTATATCTGGATCTAAAGGCTCTTAAATGAAATATCTAGTTAAAAGTCGCTGAGATCAAATGGTTCTAGCTGGCTCAACTTCCATGTGTAAAATGCCTATTAACTAAAGCAAGATCGTTCAAGAGGAGAAAGAGTGTTGCTAGCAAAATTTTCAAAGTGAACTTCTGCAGAATAGACACGAGTTTTTGTATCGCCACCTACAAAAACAAAAGCAAACGAATGAAGGGAACGAAGTGAAGCAAATCCATCAAAGCTCTAAGGACATGAAAAGGAGGGATGAAAATAAGGAAATTTAATGATGAAACTCAAAGGGGTTAGTTGCTGGACCTAGAGAGTAGTTTGAGCCTGGTTTCTAGGGAAATTCTCTTTCCAAAAACAGCCAAAGTCTCCCCAGTGGCCACAGGGCCAGGATCTGGGAAGTCCAGACAGATAGAGCAGGCATTCTATTCCTCTGCAGGTGGAGGGAGATTCCTAGGCTCACAGGTAGATGCCAGAGTCCCGGGGTGGGTGCATGGTGGAGAGCATCTTCCTTAGAGAATTTCTGGGACTATTTCTTCTTGGACTGCCTCCCAGGGATCAAGGAACTCCCACGCTTTGGCCTGGAGGACTAGGCAGAAGCCCTAGAAGAATGCCCTTCCCAACACCTCATCTCCTATATTAAAATGGTATGCATCCTTCTCGACCTGTCTCAAGTGCAGCCTCTGCCTTGAGGCCTTGGTCTCCTGCCCCAGGACAGTGTTCTCTTCTGAGCCCTGGAAGGTGCTCTCCTCTCTTTTTCTACTTTGAATGTTTGGTGGAGTTTGTTGGCACACAAGTCTGTGGGGACTGGGCCTGGGAGTGTGGTGACATAGAGAACAGGCAGGCAGAGCCCATTCAGGGTGATCAGAGTGAAATGGATATAAAGGAAAGTCAATGTACAGTGGCCAGGGCAAGGAAGAGAGGCTGGGAACCACTGGTCGAAACTGACCCACAGAGTCACAGCCAAGGAAATTGGAGGGGCAGAGGTTTGTTCCAGGATCTACACAGAAATCCCACAGGTGGGAAGGAGATTTGGATGTCCCCCAAACCATACACACCCCACAAACATTCCTGAGGCTGGCACTTCCACTGGCCCCCAAGACAAGGGTGGCTTCAATTCTGAGTGCAGGTCAGACTCTGCCTGCCTGCCTTCCCTGTTGTAGGAAGAAATTGCCCCTTGGGGAGGGGCAGAGGAAAGAAGGAGAGAAGAAGGCCCCCCAGTAGAACCCTCCAATCACATGGTCCAGAGAGAGCGACGGGGGCCAGGAAGAGATACCCTTCCTGTTTCTGGTAGTTGTCTCCTGAATGCCTTCTCCATACTTATGGTCCCCATCCCCCTACTCTGTGAGCACCCCAGTGCAGGGGCTGTGCCTGACTCACTATGGAGTGCCTCTGCTTTCCTAGTCCTGCACAGAGCTCTTAGTGATAGCTGCATTGGCAGAAGAACTTGAGCCCAAGTCTATCTGCCGATTCCCAAGCCTGCCCCCTTCCCAGTTCGATGCCATGGTGCAGACGTGATATCTAATTCCAGAGAAACTGCACAAACTTCCTCTCCCATATTCTAGGAGAGGATGTCTGGCTTTCCCTCCTTTCTTTTAGTCTGGGGAAGGTTCTGGAGAGACTCAGATGGAGAGCGTTGGGTATGAGGCAGAGGAAGGAGGAGACAGATTCTAGATCTAGTAGCTTCTCAGGGGTCTTCACTTTGCTGATTTTCTCCACCAACGGAGAGGCCAGTTCTGTGATGGGCTGGTGACCACTTGTACTCAGTATAACGTGATCCCAATATCCTCCAGGGACCTACATCCCCATATTGTTAAAAGGGTCTTCTGTATTGCTAGTCCCACTCCTTCAAAAAAGTCCTGGGGCCTCAGGAGGAAGCTTAGCAAAGGTGAGAGTGTTTCCTTAGAACGTGATGGAAAGGAATGGAGCTCCATGATGGTCAGAGCCACGTGACTGGGTCACAGCAGAGCAGAGCAGAGGAGGAAGACCCACCACCTCCACCCTCCAGCAGGGTGAGAGAAAATCTGGCTCCTATATTGAACTGGAAATGGAACTGTGTGTAAGGAGGGGCAGGTGTGTACATGTGCTTAAGGTGGTCTGGGGGCAGGGGATGACTTGGTGATGTGAATTTGGCAGTGACTTGGAAAGGTATGTGTCAGAGATGATTTGGCAGTGTGTGTGTGTGTTTGTGTGTGTGTTGGGGTGAGGGTTGCAAACATGTATGTGTAGTCAGGGTATAATACCCATTCTTCTTTGTGAGTTGTAATCCTCAGTCAGTCCAAGCCCAGCTTTTGCTCATGGTCACACATACAAAAATGCAATTAACTTTTAGGGGGAGTTAAGTCTAAAATACTAGCGAATCTCTCAACACGTCAGAGCTACAGGGTCCAGTGCTCACCATAGTAACAGCTTTTTCTTGTTCAAAACACGTATTGTTGGATTCCCAAAGGCTGGTCCAGGACCAGCAAAACAGGGAGAATTGGTCCACTGATTGCTGCATATATACTGTTGGACACTCCGGTGATGGGCACACACTGTCATTTATGTGTGCTCCCCCCACCTTATCTTTCATGATGTCAGCACAACACTTCCAATTGATTACTTCCTGCCACAGTTTTGGCTTTGAATTGTCCTTTGTTTTATGAATAATATTCTGAGGAGTTGGCAGGTTTTCTTCTAACATCCTTACTTGGCAAAATAAAAAATGACCAATCCCGTGTTTCGCCAATTGTTTGGAAATTCTACTAGTCCAGAAGCCCTAATTTAAACTCTCCTGTTGCTATCCCATTTAGGGGGAGGAGAAGAGTAGGGAAACTGAGTCAGGGAGATTGCATGCCACTCGCCCTTCTGAATCAGTGGGAACCTGTAATCTGGTAACGGAGGTAGTGGATGTTTTTTCGCTCAAAGGAATTCCTGTCTTCTTGATAGGTGAAGGGGGTGCCCAGTTGTCCAAATCCATCTTTGCTAACAGGATTTGTTGTTTTTATATGCCTTGGCACAGAATGCAAGAGAACAGCCTGGAATCTTAATGTATGCTTACAAAAGCAGTATACTCATAAACCAGCAGCATCAAACTTTTACAGGAATCCAGGGATCCATAAAGGAGAGGGGCAAGGGAGAGAGCTGATTCTTCCCACACATACGTCCTGAGCCTCCAAGTTTGTTTATCCATAATTGCTATGCAAGTATAAATTAGAACAACAAATGCATCCTGCCTGGCAGTGGTGACACCAACCCTGTAAATAATTATAATTTAATATTATAGCAAAGAGTTCTGAATGACTCCCCTAACAATTTCCTCTGCTTAATTCCTTCCCCATTGAGTGACTTAATAGGAAAAGGAACTCTTTCAGATTTGTTTCACTCCAAAAGTTTGGACAATGTGTAGACTCACACCTGGAGGGCAGAAGCTATAGGAGACCATTTGGCCCGCGGATGAACAAGTGAGTCAAAAAGGCCTTGGGACTGGAAGAGAGGGAACTGGCAAGGATATTCATCTTGGCACCTGTTTATAGAAGTGAAAACCTGGGAACCACCTAACAAGAGGTTTGATGAGTAAACTATGCTACAGACTTACAAGGGAATGCTACATAGCCCGGAAAACCCATGACAGATATCGCATGTTAATAGCATAACAGTATGCTGTCATGGCTTGGAAGACAGGCTTTAGTATCAAACTAACCTGGGATTGAATCCCAGCTCTGCTCCTTACTCACCAGTGTGATCTCAAGCAGGTAGTATAAACTCTCTGGGCCTCATTTTCCTCTTCTGTAAAAGGAGGAAAACTATGCTACCTATTCATAGAATTTTTATAAAGATGAAATGAAATTATAGCTCTAAAGAACTTATAACCTATCTGGCACATATTGGCAGTAAAGGGTCAACAAATGATATTACTATCAGACCTTGTATATTTTGGAGGCATCTGTGATGGTACAGGAAAAAATTTCATGACACAATGATTAGCTAAAAATATATAACTACAGATATTTTTCGATCCTAATTTGGTAATATTAAAATATATATAAATAGCCAGCTAGCTTGACCTCGGCCAAGAAAAAAGGTCAAAGGGGAATACGTCAAAATTTTAATAATTTTAATTTTTCCATACCTTTGTCGATTTTCCATGTTTTCTACAAGGACCATATGCATTACATTTACAATCAATAAACAGGTATTTTACAAAAAGAGGCAGAGGTCCAAGGGTCTTCACACTGGGCAGGTCATCAGGATTCCAGTTGAGTGAAGACTCACCTAAACCTTCAACCCAACTCCTAGTATAAAATCACCAGCTTTTACTCTTGGACTAGTTTATAGACTGTCACCCCCCACAGAGCAGGTTGTCCTCATTCACCTGTGCTTCTCTCAGCCCTCTGACCAGTGTAGGAAATGACCTGGCCAGTTTCCTGTGACAAGCTAGCAGTGACACCAGGGTCTTTTAACTCCCATGTCGGCTCACCTTCCACTGCACCAGGAAACTTGAGTTTTCTGGTTACACTAGTTCCCAAATCTGAGCCTATATTTGGGAAGAATCCATTCCCCCTTTATCCCTCTTAAATATTTAACAGTCACACTTGGCTCCTACCATGGTTTGTCTGATTTTCTTACCTAATAGACAATGAGCTCCTTAAAAAACCATGTCTCACTCAACTGGTGTTCCTACCACCATGAAACCCGGCACAGGGAAGGTGTGCAATAAATGTGCCCCATTCCCCTCCTTTCCTCCTCTCCCTCCTATCTTCCTCCTCCCTACTCCCACTGACTGCCACGTCTCTGTCTTCTCTGACTCTTGCAGACACCCACTTTCTGCTCCGCTCAGAATCCTCAGTGACACCTCCTCCCACTCCTATCCCCTCCGTCCATCCACTCCTGGAGCGTGGCCCCACCAGACCCAGCCTGGCCCAGCCCTGCACCCAGGGCCTCCACCAGAACTGCTATTCCCACCGAGGTGCCCCCTGGGAGCCAACGCTGCGACGCTCACCTGACGCCAGGAAGTGGAATCCCCACCTTCAGCTGACACCATGCAGCAACTAAGGCTCCAATGATGCCCCATCCTTGCCTGAAGTACACCTGGACATATGCTTCTATTGGCTCCTGATGTGCTAACAAAAGTCCTCCTGATAACACAGCCACAATGAGAACACAAGAGTGTTCCAAATGCCACAATACCACTTGTGATGCTTGTCACCCAAACAGGAAGCCAGATACTTCCTTAAGCCATGCTCAGTTTGAGCACATCCTGCGAGCCCAAGTCTAGGAGACAAGACATGATGGCTGTAAATCTTCAATAACTCACATCCTCCCTAACCCATCAACAACCAAGACTCTCCACGGAGCACACTACAGAAGAGCCTGTACTTTTTAGCCCTTCAGACACTGAGACATAATGCCTTTCTGATGTCTCAGGACCCTTGAAGTGGGAAGAATTAAGACTAAAAATGTTCTTGTGTCAGCAATGGTCACTTATGGTTCTAGTCCCTTTTTGGATGCTATGCATATGTCTTCCAGAAATGGCACAATATTTCAAATCATTTTACTAGACCTTGTCCACATCCTGAGACCAGAACATTTTTAGTGTTAATGCAAGTTATTCAACCAAGACCCATCATAAAATTCTTCAGCAAGAACATGTTTCAAATCAGGTATCGAAATCACTATAAAAATTATCCCAGCTCTAAAAATATGTAGTGCTTTTTCATTAGGATGAGATGAAAGGACTGTAACAGTAGGTATACGGAAGAGGCTAAGAGGCCTCTGGCTGTGGGTCCAGGCACTGAGGAGACTGTAAGCATCCTAGTAATTCACAGTTGCAGAGAATAGGGTAGGAAACGAAGGGGATGTTGTGCTTACCAGAGGGAGGAGCCTTCCGTCCCAGTGACTTCCAGAAAGTCGTAACCATCCTCCAGCTGGAAGTCAATAAAGACCAGGGCGATGGTGTCTCCCAGCTCAGCCAGGATGGTCCATGTGCAGTCGGCATTGTTATGGTACTCCGAGGGGAAGTGGGGGCTGGAGATGATGCCACTCTGGCCCCGCAGGGTCCCACCACAGGCATCATCAGCTGTGGGCACAGAGACAAGAGGCTCACATGAGTAGTCTGGTTTTCAAGCCCCTAGCATTCACCATGGGCTTTACCTGCAATACATCCTTCTGTCTCCCAAGAGTACAATTCACAGTTTGAGGATATAGATAAAGCAGCAAATGACTTTGTTTGGATGAGTCCATCTGAGAAGCCTTAACAGAGGAAGTGTCATTAGAGCTGGGTTTTGATGAATGAGTAGGAGTTCACTAGATAGAGAAGAAAGGGAAGGACATTTAAGGGAAGAAGGAACTAAATGGTCATAAGCAGAGAAATATGAATGTGCAAGGCATGCCTAAGATAAACAGCTCTAGATGGCTCATCACAGGGTAAAAAAGAGGAATAATATAAGATAGTAATGGCATGTAGGAGAAGTCACAAGGCAGAGAGCACCGAGCCAAAAAGATTTGAAGACAGGGGAGTGCATTGGAAGGGAAATGGATTTTAGGGTAAGAAAGGTCTAGATTTGAATTTAGGCTCCACAATTTCCCAGCCACCTGCATAACTTTGGGAAATTTATTTTTTTAAGTCTCAGTTTGCTTCTCTGTTATGATAACTGAATTAGATAGTTAATGTGACAGTAACTAGTATTAGCCAGTGACTGACATGTGGTAGATGCTAATGCAAATTTCTCCTTTTTCCTTCCATTTCATCTTAAGGATCAAAGGCAGTGAAGAAATATGATTAAACTTGCATTTTAGAAAGAACACTGGCTATGGTATAAAGGAGGTCTGAGTCAGGGAAGCACATCGGATGCTCCTGGTATCACCAAAGTCACCAAAGGCCAGGTGAGGCTGGATGAGATCAAGCTAAGGTCATGTGGAGGGTGGGAAAGGATTTATTTGAGAGATATTCAGGAAGGAGAATCTCCAGGAATCAGCAACTAGGAGGTATAAAATCCCATGTTGCTGGTATAAACATCTGGATGTGTGAAAGGTGCTATTTCTTGAGGCAGAAAACCCAGGAAGGGAGCTCCTTGTGGTATGGAAGGCAACCAGGAGTTCAGTTTTGGACACGTAGAAGTGGGTATGTCTGTGAGGCCTCCAATGGTGAGATCAGATTAACAGATCTATAGGAGCCATCTGGGCTAGAGATAAAAGTGATCTTGTTTAGCAGTTCTGAACTATTCTTATTAATATTCTTTACAAGGTCAAGACAATCATGAGCCAACTCATAGCATTTCTCACTGCTAACTTCTAAGTTTGTATGAGTGCAGAAATGTAAGAAATACACCTACTCTCCCAGATTGGGTGCTTATGAAAGTTTCCCTCCTACACCCATTAACTGAGCACCTACTGTGGGCCAAATACTGGGTAGGGCCAGCACTACAATGTGAAAAGCTTGATTTCCTCTCTGCCCTGAAGTTCTTCTGAGAGAAGTGGGCAGGCAAGCCAGCAATAGCAACACAGAATAGTTATGACGGGGATGCTCAAGGCGCAGTGATAGCACATAGGTAGGAAGGGCTTTATGGAAGAGACAGAATTTGTAATAATATTCATTCACTCATTCATTCATTCATTCATTCATTCATTCATTCATTCAACAAATGCTAACTGAGCACCTACTATGTGTCAGCCACTGTTCTAGGTGCTGGGGATTCAGCTGTGAATAAAACAAAAATTCCTATCCTCCCAGAGCTTACATTGTGATGAGAAGGATAAAGACAACTCCAAGATAAATAATTAACTCTATGGTAAATGAAGTGGTAAGTGCAGAGGAAAATGGGGTGTCTGGTGTTGGAAGTGGGGGTATGAACATTTCAGAAAGGGTGGTCAGGAAAGACCCCTCTGAGAAGTTGACATTTGAACCAAGACTTGAAGGAATGAGAGAGGGAGTCACATGGTTATCTGGGGGAAGAGCATTCACAGCAGATGGAACAGTAAATGCAAAGGCCACAGGGTACAGAGGCCTGGCACCATTGAAGAGCATCAAGAGACCCAAGGGCTGGGTGCGGTGGCTCACGCCTGTAATCCCAGCACTTTGGGAGGCCGAGGCGGGTGGATCAACTGAAGTCAGGAGTTTGAGACCAGCTAGGCCAACATGATGAAACCCTATCTCTACTAAAAATAAAAAAGAAAAAAAAAAAATTAGCTGGGCATAGTGGTGTGCACCTGTAGTCCCAGCTACTCAGGAGGCTGAGGCAGAAGAATCACTTGAACCCAGGAGATGGAGGTTGCAGTGAGCCGAGATTGTGCCACTGCACTCCAGCCTGGGGAATAAGAGAGAAACTCCGTCTAAAAGAGAGAGAGAGAGAGAGAGAGAGAGAGAGAGAGAGAGAGAGAGAGAGAGAGAGAGAGAGAGACCCAAGGGGCTGGAATGCAGGAAGAAGAAGGAAAGTGGCAGGGGATGAGGTTAGTAGAGGCAGGGCGACCTGAGAGGCCAATGTAAGGATGTGGACTTTTACTTAGAATGAGTTGAGAAGGCAGTGGAGGGTTCTGGGCTAAGGATGATATGATGTCATTTGTGTATTAACAGGATCCCTTGGGATGCCATGTAGATAGCA
Source organism: Piliocolobus tephrosceles (assembly GCF_002776525.5). NCBI lineage: Eukaryota > Metazoa > Chordata > Mammalia > Primates > Cercopithecidae > Piliocolobus > Piliocolobus tephrosceles. The sequence continues at coordinate 188,753,896 of NC_045434.1, read as the reverse complement.
GACCTAAGAGAGCAAAGGAAGAAGCTGGGGGCCTCTTGAAGCTACCACGATAATCCAGTGAGAGGCGATGGTGGCTTAGACCAGGAGGTAACAGTGAGACATAGTCAGAGTCTGGCTTCGTTTCCAACACTGAGCTGGCAGCATATATCAGCTGAGGGCTGCCTGCCTGGTAGACCTCAGGGGAGAGGGTGTTTTAGGCAGAAAAACAGCAAGGACAGTTGAAGTTGGGGATTGTGGCATGTTTAGGGACTTATTAGGCAGGACCATGTGAACTGAAAGGGACATGTAGAGATGATAGAGCTGGGCTGGGCAGAAGGCAAGAGCTGGACTGTGAAGGTCCTTGAATGCCAAGTAGAGGAGCTGAGGTTCTATTCTCCTCCCCTCTTCCTGCTTTGCTACCCCCAACCCAGCTGCCCAGGCCCCAGGAAGCAGGAAAGGAGAGAAGGTAGGCAAGATTGGCCTTGCTTGGCTTTAAATCCAGTTTAGTGGTGCTGCTGATTTGTTTTATCAAGTTGCACAGTATTTCTGCCTTGAGTATCTCTCTGGCAGGAGGCTATGATGTCTGACATCTGAGGCAGAGTTTGTCTCCTTCTGATGTAAATAAATTCACCGTGAACATTACCAGGGAGATAAGACACAGGAGCCAGCCAACAAACGGGAGATTTGTCAATGTTGTTCCCAGCAAGCACTGGGCCCACTGGTTCCCGACAGTCCTGTTACTGGCGCTTACTATACCAGGTGGAACTGTCTTCAGCCCTGGGCACAATGGCTGAGTCTCGACTGTACTGGGGAAAGGGATCATGGTGAAGGAAGGGCCTTTTACCCCGAACCTTCAAAAAGGTGTAGGAGTATGCTGGAAGGGAAGAAATAGAGGGATTCCAGGCAGAGCAAACAGGCCCTCAGAGGCAAGAAGGCCTGGAAGGGCATGCTGCTTGGGTGGAGGCCTTGATGGCACTGCCGAGGTGTTTGGACTTTCCTCTGCAGGTGCAGGGGAGTCACAGTAGGTGTGGAGAAGAGGGTTTTCAGCAAGAAGTACAAGTCCAGACCTATTTTAGAGAGATGATTTGGTCCCGTAGTAATGGATGAATGATATGGTTTGGTGGCCAAGGAAGGTGGCCGGTGGGGAGACCAGAGACAGAGAATGAAGAAGAGGTTGTTCCCATCATCAAAGCCGCAACTAGGGAGGGAAGAAAGAGAAGCAGCAGGAAGGGATTTAGGAGGCAGGCTGTGGAGGAATGAGAGGGTGAGGTCTCCAACAGAAAATGGATGGTGAAGGAGAGAGCGGAGACAGGGACACTAAAGGAGATGCAGCTCTGCAGGAAGAGTGATGGCCCTTCCTCCCCTGCTCTTCCCTACTTCCATGTTGAGTGTGAGATCCTAGGGAATAAACAGATGGGGATACCTATGGGTCTGGGATTCCAGAGACTGTGAGGCAGGGCATCAGCAGGACAAAGAGGGAACCTCCTACCACAGGAGTGGAGAAGGCTGGGGACTGAACAGACATGTACAGAGCAGGCAGAAGCAAAGACACCTGAAAGAAGAGAAGGTGGGAAGGGAGGGGCACTCAGGTGGAAAGTGGGCAGTGACCAAAGAGAAACATTAGAGGGAGAGAGTGGCTCAGGAGCTGCAGAGCAGGTGCAGCCACTCTGTGTGGCCAAGTCTCTAATCAGGCCCTTGGTCCACATGGTCTCATTTAATCTGGCCTGCACAACCAGGTGGACAACAAAGAATTCCAGAAAAAATGCAGGTCTTGGGGGAAAGACAGTGACTCCAGAGCCTTCTGCCTACCTCCAGTCTTAGAAACCCAACTAGATATTCCACATTGCTCTCAAACCCAACCCAACCAAAATCACTCTCATCCTTTCCTCCCAGAAGCCTAGCCTTCTTCCAGACTTTCCCATCTTGGAGTGTTAGCACTATTCACCCACTTCCTCATGGCAGAGTCTCAGGGGACATCCTCAACTCCTCCCGCATCCCCTCATCCAGCCAGAGACTCACCTGGCAGTCCATCTAGGTGGCTCTCAATTCTGTCCCCCACCATCACTGCCATTGCTCTACCCCAAGCCATGTCACACTCCAAGTTAACCAGAGCCATGAAGCCCCCTCCTGGTCTCCAAGCCTCCTTCCTCCTCCAGCCCATCCATTCTTTTGGTTTTGCAGTTTTTAAAATTTTATTTTTAATTGAGAATAGTTGTATGTCCTTATGGAATACACTGTGATGTTTTGATATATGTATGTATTGTGGAATGATTAAATCAAGCTAATTAACATATCAATCACTTCACATACTTTATTTTTTGCATTGAGAACATTAGAACATTATCTTGGAGCACTCTTTTAAAAAACTTTATTGTTATAAAATATTTGTACACTTTTATGGGGTATGTGTGTTATTTTCTGACATGCACAGTAGGTGATATAATTTGAATGTCCCTCCCAAGTCTCATGTTGAAATGTAATCTCCAATACTGGAGGTGGGACCTGGTGGGAGGTGTGTGGGTCATGGGGAGGGATGCCTCATGGCTTGGTGCTGTCCTTGTGATAGTGAGTGACTCATCTCGAGATCTGATTGTTTAAAATTGTGTGACACCTCTCCCTCACTCCCTCTCTTGCTCTTGCTCTGGTCATGTGAAGTGTCTGCTCCCACTTCACCTTCCGTCATGAGTAAAAGCTCCCTGAGGCCTCCCCAGAAGCTGAGCAGATGCTGATGCCATGCTTCCTGTACAGTCTGTGGAACTATGAGCCAATTAAACCTCCTTTCTTTATAAATTACCCAGTCTCCAGCATTTCTTTACAGCAATGCAAGAAGAGCCTAACACGGTAGGTATAATGATCCAGTCAGGGTATTTAGGACATCCATCACCTCAAGAGTTTATCACTTTTATGTGTTGGGAACATTTCAAGTTCTCTCTTCTAGCTATTTTGAAATATACAATACATCGTTGTTTTAACTATAGCCACCCTAGTCTGCTATTGAACATTAGAACTTATTATTCTTTCTACCTAACTCAGGGGTCCCCAACCCCTGGGCCGTGGACTGGGACCTGTTAGAACCTGGGCTGCACAGCAGGAGGTGAGTGTTGAGTAAGTTATCTAATGCCTGATGATCTGAGGTGGAAGTTTCATCTTGAAACCATCCCCCACCTCCTGTCCATGGAAACATTGTCTTCCATGAAACCGGTCCCTGGTGCCAAAAAGGTTGGGGACCACTGACCTAACTGTGTGTTTGTGCCTGTTAACCAACCTCTCTTCATCCCCTACATCCTCCAATCCTGGACACACACAGCCTTCCCAGCCTCTGGAACTATCAATCATTCTACACTCAACCTCCATGAGATCCACTTTTTTAACTCCTCGTATGAGTGTTAGGTGGTATTTGTCTTTCTGTGCCTGGCTTATTTTACTTAGCGTAATGACCTCCAGTTCCACCCCTGTTCCTGCAGATGACAGGATTTCACTCTTCTAAAAAACAGAAATAGAGATGGAGTTGTGCTGGACATTGCCCAGGCTGGACTTGAACTCCTGGGCTCAAGAGATCCCTCGCCTCAGCCTCTCAAGTAACTGGGTCTATGGGCGCATGCCGCTGTACCTAGCTAATTTCATTTTTTAACATCTGAGTGGTACTCCACCATGTACGTGTGTGTATATATGTATATCACATTTTCTTTATACATTTATCCAATGATGTACACTTGTGTTGATTCCATATCTTTGCTGTTATGAATTGTGTTTCAGTAAACACGGGGGTGCAGGTATCCCTTTGATATATTGATTTCCTTTCCTTTGGATAAATACTTGGTAGTGGAATGGCTTGATCATATGGTAGTTCTATTTTTAGTCTTTTGAGAAATCTCCATACTGTTTTCTATAGTGGCTGTACTAATTTACATTCCCACCAACAAAGTATAAGAGCTCCCGTTTCTCCATATCCTTGCCAACATCTGTTGTTTTTTGCTTTTTTAATAATGGCCATTCTAACTAGGGTAAACTGATATCTCATTGTGATTTTGACTTACATTTCCCTGATGATTAGAGATGTTGAACATTTTTTCATATACCTGTTTGCCATTTTTATGTCTTCTTTTGAAAAAAATGTCTATTCATGTCCTTAGCTCACTTTTTAATGGGATTATTATTATTATTATTATTTTGCTGTTGAGTTGAGTTACTTGCACATTCTGGACATTAGTCCCCTGTCAGATGAATAGTTTGCAAATATTTTCTCATCTTTAACAGGTTGTCTTTTCACTTTGTTGATGGTTTCTTTTTCTTTGTAGAAGCTTTTTAGTTTAATATAGTCCCATTTGTCTATTTTTGTTTTTGTTGCCTGTGCCTTTGAGGTCTTAGCCATAAAATCTTTGCCTAGACCAATATCCTGTAATAACTCCCCTATGTCTTCTTCCAGTAGTTTTATAGTTTCAGGTCTTAAGTTTAGGTCTCTAATTCATTTTAAGTTGATTTTTGTATATGGTGAGAGATGGGGGTTGAGTTTCATTTTTCTGCATATGGTTCTCCAGTTTTCCCAGCACTGTTGAAGCAAGTGTCCTTCCCCTAATGCGTGTTCGTAGTGCCTTTGTTGAAAATCAGTTGGTTATAAGTATGTGAATTTATTTCTGGACTCCATTCTGTTCCATTGGTCTATGTGTCTGTTTTTATACCAACACCATCCTATTTTGGTTATTATAGCCTTATAATATATTTTGAAGCCAGGTAGCATGATGCTTCCAGCTTTGTTCTTTTTGCTCAAGATTGCTTTGGCTATTCAGGCTTTTTTTGTTGTTCCATATGAATTTTAGGATTGTTTTTTCTATTTCTGTGAAAAATGACACTGGTATTTTGATACAGATTACACTGAATCTGTAGATTGCTTTGCAGCCTCTGTCCATTCTTCACAGAGGCCAGAGTAATACTGGAAAGCATGGGCCTGATTACGCCACTCTCTCTGTTGGAACCGTCAATAACCCCCATTGTCACTCAGGATAAAGTGGAATACTCGATGACTCACAAGGACCTTACAGGGTCTTGCCTCATGCCAGTCTCTCCTTCCCTATTATCTGCACCCACCCTGGCCTCCTCGCTGCTCTTCCGATTCACTAAGCATTGCCTTGCTCCAGGGTCTCTGAAAGTGTTATTTTCTCTTTCTGGAAACTTCCTCCCTATCTCGTTGGGCCTGACTGCCCCCTGCCCTCAGCCTTTAGGTCCCAATCCAAGTGCTGCTTCCTCAAGGATCTTTATAGAAACAGAATAACCTCTCCCCCATCATATACTTTCTGAGTACCACATATTTTGCCATAATTAATGATTTTCCATAATTAATTGATCAATTATGTCATTACTTAGTTAACATGTAGATAGTAAACTCCATGAGAACAGAGGCCATGTCTGTTCTGTCCCAAGCACTTAGGAGATTTTCTGGCATATAGCAGGCACTTGACTAATATCTGGTGAACAAATAAATGTCACAGGAAACTGAAGCTCAGAGAGGTTAAGTAGCTTTCCCAAGGTCACATAGGAAGTGGCTGAGTCAAGATTTCAGTTGAGTCTCTCTGGTACCAGGATGGTAGTCTCCTCTGCTATAAGGCACAGCCCTGCTTAACAGTGGTTTAGTCAGCCATCCTGAGATTTTCAAACTTCCCAACTATAGGCAATGCTTTCTGGACTGTGCTAGAACTGAGGACTTGAGAACTTGAGATCCTCTGGCCAGAGCTACCAGTCTCCTCTTAAGGTGGCACCTTTACCATTTTAGCCAACCCTGCCTCTTGGGCTCATCTGACACCCTGGCCCTCGCATCATCCTGTTTTGATTGAAGATCCTGCAAAAGCTGTTTGGAGGTTTTCTCACACTTTAAACAAGGCATCATATTTCATGGTTACAACTCCAGAGTCATAAAATACAACCTTCAGCTGACACCATAGTCCTAAAATATTCATTTACACTCTTTCTCCTTCTCTGGCAATGGGCATTTTGCGCCACCATTAAGTCATGCAGATTCTGAGGTGCAGGTGTGTTATGCTGATAGTTGCCTTTCCAAGTTTATGACTTTATTTACGATCGACTTAAGTTCTATGGAAATCTCTTCAATTAACCATAATTTTAGAGAACTATCCCTCAATCCTCTTTGATATCTGTTAACTCTACAATGACTGACAAATTTCAGGTGGGAAACGGAGAAAACAGGACATTATCCTCTCCACTTCAGGCCAGCTCTAGGGTACCATCTTGCATGCCTAGAAGATTTGGGGTTCTTGGAATTGGTTTCTGTTCATATCATCTTCCCTAGGACCCCTCAGCCTCTGTGGAAATGAAGATGCCAACAGGCCCCAAAGGAGAAGCCACCATCTTGCAATTCCAGTGCAAGACTGACAGCATCAGGGCAGGAGTGCCCCAAAGCTACAGCCCGCCCCCTTTTCTTGTGGTGAATCGTTCCGTGTGCCTATCCATGCTGGGGCCCCCATAACTTGCTCAACTTCTTCAGTCCCCTCTTCCCGGGGACTTTGGACTCTGCCCATTTATCCTTGGCTTTATCAGTGACATTCCTTAAAATGAGGAAATGACCAATTCCGAGAACATCACTATTGCCCCCAGACTCCTATAGTTACAGCCACCTGAGGTATCCTTCTGAGGGGAAGAATGTAGACAGGACATGGTATTCGATTACATGACACTTCTTATTGAGCTTTCATTATGGGCCAGGCATTGTGCAACATGCTTCACCTGCATTTTCTCCTTTAATCCTCAAACCTTGGAGAGCACGGTATTATCATGCACATTTTACAGATGAGGAAACAGACTCAGTGAGTTTTTAAGACCTCTTTGCGCCACATATCTCCTAAATGTTGTAGCTAGGGTTTGAACCCAAGACCTTGTGACTCCAGGCCCACACCATTACCCACCTATTTCTCTGCCTCCTGGGCCTCAGTCACTGTAATCCTGTTCCTGACACAGGCTAGGAGCAGGCTCCTGGAAGCACCAGACCCTGGAGATGGGGTTTTCCAGGCATGAGATGCTTCCTCCTGCTCCTTTCTCTTCTGCCTAGGGGCCTTTGTGCTGCCTCAAGAGTGTTAGCTCAGCTACCGGTGCGCAAGTGGAGGTGGGTGAACCTTGGGTCTGACTTTCTTCATAGGATGGAAAAGTAGTTCCCAACCCCCACCCTGAAGCAGCATCTGTCCAGCAGAATAACCTCAGGCCCTTTCCCAGAGGTGTCTCTCCTGAGGAGTTCATGGAACAAGTTAAAGTGGAAGGTCAAGGGGAAACAACAAGAGACTGCCAGCCCCTGACTGGTGGAGCCATGCAGTGAATGCATGCACCTGCAGGCCAAGCTCTCAGGCCCTGAACCACCAGGCTGGAGAAGCTCTGGAAATCACAGCATCATTGTGAGTCTCCTGCTGTGGGCCAGAGGCCACCATCCTTGCCTGCAGTGGAGGGTGGTGGTCAAGATGATGGCTGTTAGGCACGTGGACTTGGGCTGAATCCTGGCTCTACCACTTTCAAGCTGGGTAATCACAGGCAAAGCACTGCACCTCTCTGGGCCTCAGTTCCCTCACTTGTAATAGGAGGTAACAATACCTTAACCTCCTTCGGATTTGTGAGGATTAAAACAGGTAATGCAGGACCTGGCACTTAGTTAGGGCTCAATAAATGGTGGTCAGTGAGGCTGTGGCAGTGAGAATGGCAATGATCGATACCCCTCACTGAGTCATAACCATGAATAGGCCCTCTGCTATGTGCTTAGCATTTATCAATCTGAACCTCACTGCCAACTTATGAGTTGAGTACCATTATTATTCCCACTTACAAATGAGAAAACTGGGGCATAGAGAGGTTGAGTAACTTGTCCAAAGCCACTCAGCCAGTGGGTGTAAGTGGCAAGGCCAGGATTTGAATCCAGGTGACTGGCCTCCAGAGCCCATGTTGTGAAATGTTCTGGTATAGTAACAGTAATTGCAAAGGTGATGGAAGGCTAGTGATCCCAGCAGTAGCAGAGGTATCCTATAGTAAAGAGTGGCCTTGGGTAGCTGTGGTCCCTGCTGAGGCCCCAGTGCTCAGAATCACTCAAGGTGCATAGTGTTTAGTGTCTTCTCCGTGTTGTTAAATTTGATCAACACAATGGTGTCCAGCATGCAGTGCCCAGACCCTCTTTGCTATCTACAGTGTTGCCCCCCCCCCCCTTTTTTTTTTTAGATGGCGTCTTGCTCTGTTGCCCAGGCTGGAATGCAGTGGTGTGATCTCGGCTCACTGCAAGCTCCACCGCCCGGGTTCATGCCATTCTCCTGCCTCAGCCTCCTGAGTAGCTGGGACTATAGGCTGGGACTATAGGTGTCACCACACCCAGATAATTTTTTGTATTTTTAGTAGAGACAGGGTTTCACCGTGTTAGCCAGAATGGTCTCGATCTCCTGACTTCGTGATCCGCCCGCCTTGGCCTCCCAAAGTGCTGAGATTACAGACATGAGCCACCATGCCCGGCCCAGTGTTGCCCTCTTATGCCACTCCCAGATACCTTTCTAGCTTAGGACTCCTCCCAGATGCAGAATTAATGCCCCCATTTGGATGTCTCACAGGTATCTCAAACTTGACCCGGACAAAGTGAGCTGTCTTGCTTCCCTTTAGGGCACACACTTCCTGCCCTCTGTGCCAGTCATCTCCATCTTGGTCACTGGCATCCCCACCCACCAGCCCTCCAGAAAAAGCCTAGGAGTCAACTTTGATCCTTTATTCTATCAGTCATCCAATCCATCCCTAAGGTCTGTTGGCTGTACCCCCAAAGCACAGCCCCAATCTATGCATGTCCCTCCACCTCTACTCCGGCCACCCTCAACCAAGATGCAGCATCTCCAGCCTGGTTGCCCATAATAGCTGCTGCCTAACTGGTCTTCTTATTGTGCCTCTTGCTCCGCTAGTATCCAGCATGATCTTTTTAAAAAATTAAGTTAAATTGAACTATACCTCTGCTTAAAACTCTCCCCTGGTTGCCTCCTGGACTCAGAACCAAGCCTATACCTTTTTTTTTTTTTTTTTTTTTTGAGGGATGGAGTCTCGCTCTGTTGCAGTGGTATGATCTCAGCTCACTGCAACCTCCACCTCCTGGGTTCAAGAGATTCTCCTGCCTCAGCCTCCTGAGTAGCTGGGATTACAGGCACGTGCCACCATGCCCAGCTAATTTTTTAATTTTTAGTAGAGACGAGGTTTCACGATGTTGGTCAGGCTGGTCTCAAACTCCTGACCTCGTGATCCACCCGCCTCGGCCTCTAACTTCTTACCCTGCTTCACCCCATCCCTGCCCTCTCCACCCACCCCTCACTCTACTTTTGCCACAGGGGCCTGTTTTCTGTTCCTCTAGCGTGTCCAGTACTTTCCCCCACCTCAGGGCCTTTGCACTTGCTGCTGCCTTTGCCAGGAATGCCATTTTCCAGGTCTTCACACAACAGGATCCTTCTTGTCATTCAGGACTCATTTCAGAGGCCACCTCCCCAGAGAGGCCTCTCCTGACTGCTCCGTCTAAAGTAGCCTTCCTCATCACTGGCTAAGACTTTATTTCCTCATAGCTCCTACTACCACCTGAAATTTGTTTATTTGGTTTGTGTATCTGTTTTCTTCCTCCTGGTTGCTAGAACATAAACTCCAAGAGATCATGGAATTTGGTCTGACTTGTTCATCATTGCAATTCTGAACCTAGAACAATATTTTGCACTTAATAGGCAGTCAATACATGATAATTGAATTAGTGACTGGCTGGCTCATAACAGGCACTCAAGAGAAAGTTGTTGAGTAGCCAAGTGAATGAATGAGGATGCAATCTGCCCTGTAAGGCTGCTACTTGTGTCCCACCTTTAAAACTCAGAGGGGTTTAGCAGCACTCTGGCAACCACACAGCTAGGGGCTGGCTTAGCTAGGGCTGAACCCAGGCCAGTCTGTCTCTATGTACTGTCCATACCTGACACCACTGCTTCTGTTTTATGTTCTGCAGGCTTCTTCCCCTGGGGCCAGAAAATTTGGAATACAGCTCAGCACTTGCAGTCCAAGCTTCTGCAGACCATATTCCCTCTTCCCCAGGTATGGCTACAGCCTGCCGTGTTTGGCTTGAACCTCAGAGGCCAAGCACTTCTTGCTCTGGCCAGCTTTCTGCCTACTACCTGCCTCTCAGCCCCCAGCGCATACGAACTCCGTTGCTTCCCCATATAGCCTTCTTTGATCCAGGGCCAATGGCCCTCACAAGTCAGAGGCCTGTTGCTGAAATCCACATGGTCTTCCTTCTTGTGGATCAAAGAGATGACACAAAGCTCAGCCCCTCCCAGGGACCTCTGCCTTTGAAAATGTGCCCGGTGCGACACAAAGTGAAGGGAGGTCACAGGCCCCACCTCCTTCCCTCTGTCAGCTGGACCAAGTCCTGATGGGTCAGGATCTTTGGGATGGGCCTCCTTGGGGGTTGGCCTCACACCTGCTCCCCCCTATTCCCAGCTATTCTCTATTCCCCCCATTCCTAGTTTGTGCTGTGTCCCTAGACCAAGTCCACCCTCCAGCTGGGCACATGACATTTCCTAGATAAAACAGACACACACGACTCTCCAGTCTGCTCTGGGAAGCTTTGGACTTAAAGAGATTGTCATTCAGAGCTACTGGGCAGGTGGGGTAACCCAGGCTAGTAATTTCCCTTTCGGGCTTGTATGCCAGCACGATTCTGATGGTGAATTAGACCCATCCAGACAGCCTTTCATTCAGCAAATATTTACGGACCACTGCCCAGTGGATGAGGTTTATCCGCTCGCAGATGCCAGCTCTTGAGAGTTCTACATGAGAGGAAGAAAGGCCAAAAGGCTTTTAATGCTTCCCAAGTATGAACCCGTTCACTCTGGCATGACCACTGCTGCTGGCACAGGATGGGTGCATGGTAGGTGCTCTTTGTTCCTGTTTAGCTTGGCCTCCTAAGGAAGAACAGTTTGGGAAATCACTTTCGTAAAATCACTGACATTATTGAGGATATTTCTTAGGATATTCTTGTAGCCTGTGGGAATTAGAATAGAGAGATGAACCTGAAAGTAGGGAGGTGGCTGGGGGTAGGGGGAGGCCCTAGGGTGTCTGAGAGTAGGAGAGCTATTTTATTCTCTCCCAGCCTTTGAGCAGAACCACATCTCAGTCCCCTCAGCCAGCAGGGGGGTGGAAGCCCTTCTGGAAGCAGGACTTGACATCCTCAGCTGGCTTCCCTAGGGCGTTTGGAAGGGAGCATTCTCTGGTGTGGCTAAAGTGGAAGCTACTTAAAATAAGTCTAAGAGACAGACTAGAAAGATTGGGGTGGGACTTTTTCTGGAAGAGTCTTGTGCTCCATGCTAAGGAATCTGAACTAGACCCTGTCAGTGATGAAGAGCCACTAAGTGACTGAGCCACTTAGTTTTGTCAGATCTGTGCCTTAGAAAGTTCTCCCTAGCAATACAGGTAGGAATGGGCTGGTGCGAGCAGGAGAGAACAGGGGCACACCTGCCTACAGAGGGTCAACCTTCAGTGAGGCAAGTGAGAGACAAGAGAGCCTGGACCACCATCTGAAGAGCGACAGAGATGTGGAGGGAGTGGGCTGGTGCAGAGGGACATGGGGGCCAATGAAGCGATGTGAACAGCAAGAAAAGCAAGCGTGTAAGATGCCCTGAGGGGTCCGGCTTGGCCACTGTTGGCGGGGACACTCTCCACTGAGCTGGAGAAGACAGCAAAAAGAGCAGGTTTGGGGAAAGCATGAAGAGTGAGGTTTTCATGGGCCAAGTTTGAAACACAAGCTGAGAACTTCAGCACAGTTCACTATCCACGCGGGCCTGAAGCTCAGGACAGAGAATGGGGTTGGAGGTGGGGATTGGAGAGTTGCCCCCTAGTAACAATTACAGCAACATAGTAGATGAGAAATTCCAAGAGATGGAAGAAGTCCCCAGAGAAGAAGCCACGCTTGGCCCTCCAGTATTTAAGGAAGGAGGGTGGAAAGTCAGTGAAGGAGAAGGAGGGAAAGAATCATCATCATTTCAGAAGACGAAAAAAGAACTGGAAGACTTCAGAGAGTCGTGCCACCAAAAGACATGCCACCTCCGCCCAGGCCCATGAATTTCTGTGTGGTGTGAATGCTAGAAGAGTGGTATCTCTCCACCCTGCTCCTTCCCACAGAAAGGCCAGCCCTTGCTGCCTGCTGGGCCTGGACACAAAGATACTGGGTTGTGAGCCTTGGTCAGACCTAGAAGTCCTCCAAGAGGCAGAAGACCTCCATGAGGTGCCCCTCATCATCACTTATCTCTGGCTGATGGGGTAACAAAAAGATATGTTAACATTCAGCCCCAGAGTTTCTTATAGAATGAGAGTTCTCTTTGTTCAGGAAAATACTACCCTATACCTAAACAGCTTGGATGAGGAGGCGAGACATTAGACTGCAAGGAGATGACAAAACCAAGAGGAAATCAGGCTCTTGTGCCTAAGAAGTTGATGGAAATTCTGAAATGCACTCAAGGTGCAGGTGGCACCAAGGTGGAAGAGGCTGGAGAAAGAAGAGAGGGTACAATGCACATTACAGGGGAACCTGGAGTCTGCCAAGACAGAAGCCAGGGAGAAGCTTCCCGGGAGGAGGGGCCAAAAGACTGTGAGGCTCCTGGTTGCTCATACTTTCATTTTAAGTCATCTGCATTGCTAAGACGTAAGCTCCTTGCATTGCCACAGCTTCCATAAAGCCTGAACTACATGCAGACACCTTTATTGGTGTTTTTGCTTGTTGGCTTGTATTTCGTATTTTGGAGAAGTGGGGGATCCAAGAAAAATGGACCCAGTTCCCAACCTAAGTTGGCAGAGCAGAATCAGGGGAAGGGAGACATAGTAGTGAGTTCAAGGTTCAGAGGAAGATAAAGCTGACAGATTCCTGGAGATACTAGGAGGGTTAGTAGCTTTCCACCATATTAGCATGGGATATTGCTGCAAATTATACTTCACTAAGCAGAGTGATACCCCCACTGCATCCGATAATTGGATTACATTTGTTTTTGGATTTTATCTTGAACAAAATAGCATGACATTTACAGTGCTGCAAAAAGAAAAAGAACTGCAGTTTATATTTCATAACTTAGACACTTGATTTTATTTACTATCATATGTCAGTTCTATCGTCATTTCACAACTCTGACACCCTCATTGGAAGATCAGAATGTTAACTGTAACTTCCTCAAGGCAGGGGGTGGGTAAGGATGCTATAAGAAAGGGCAGATACAGCAGCTTTCAGGCTGTGGTTAGGCCACACACCTGTGTGTAGGGGCCAAGGTCTCACCTGATTGGTTTGGTAATTCCTGAAGTCAATCATGGAAAGAGGCAGGCCCTGAGTTAGGAATGGAGCCTGGGAAGATGGGACTTAGGAAATCAGGAAAGGGAACTCTAGTTCCCTTGCCCTCCACCAAGAAGGCTCAACATGGCCAAGGCCCATTCTTTTGGTTGAGGAGAGGTAAACAAAGGTGAAGTCAAGTGGCAACTCAGATTGATTGGCTGTGGCTTGCCTATTGGGAGGGAATTCACAGCTGTGTCTGGACTCAAGCAGAAAGGGTGCAATGACCAATTATGTCCGCCATGGGAGTGGGAAGAAGGGAAATAGGTATACACGCCATGTAATTTTTATCCTTGGTGTCAATAACAAAAAGTGTGTGCATGTGGCAGGAAGACGGAGTTGCTTATCCCTGGAGCTAGCCTTTTATAGTAATTACAGAAAACCTTCCTCCAAAAGAAAAATAAAACTTGAACTAAGGAGGACCTACTTATTCCAATGACTTCTCAACTCCTGGAAATGTTCCTCCTAGACTGATATATGGATGTTCAGGATCCATGGAATTTAGAGATGAGCGTTACTAGAAGAAAAGAGTGGTCAATAGTGCAAAGGTTTCTTAAGAGGTCAAGAAATATAAGAGCCAAAACAATTCCCATCTGATTTGGCAAAATGATGCAAATACTGAGGGCAAAGGCCAGTCTGCAGAGGAGCAAATGAGAAGGGAAAAGGAGGGACCGGACTGGATGGAGCTTTCAAGATGCTGGGCTGTGTAGATGGCATGGGAAATCTTACAGTGTGATGTGGTTGTTTTTCAAAGGTGGCTAAAAATTGTCTGCATGCATCATAATCTCAATTTACGTACATATTTGTAATATATGCTTATGTGCAATATGTATTGGAAGAAGATGGAAAGGAAATACATTAAAATCATGGTTAAAACAGGTAAATTTTCTTTCTTCTTTATTTCCTTCTGTATTTCCTAAGCTTTTAAAAATGATCATGTGCCAGGTATGGTGGCTTATGCCTATAATCTCAGCACTTTGGGATGCCAAGGCCTGAGGATTATTTGAGCTCAGGAGTTCAAGACCAGCCTGGGCAACATAGAGAGACTCTGTCTCCACGAAAAACAACAACAACAACAACAACAAAAATTAGCCGGGCATGGTAATACATGCCTGTGGTTCCCGCAACTCCAGAGGCTAAGCCGGGAGGATCGCTTGATCCCAGGAGTTTGAGGCTGCAGTGGGCCATGATTATGTCACTGCACTCCAGCATGGAGGACACAGGAAGATCCTGTCTCAAATAAAAAAAAAAAAAAAAAAAAAAAAAGAAAAAGAAAAAGAAAAAAGAAAAGAAAAGAAAAGAAAGAGGAAAAAAAAAAAAGATTGTGTAAGGAATAGGCTGGGAGTAGGGTGACAAATGTCTCTGTTGCCTGAAACCGAGAGGGTTTCCAGGATGCGGAACTTTCAGGACTAAAAGTGGGAAGGTCCTACGCAAATATAGACAAGTTGGTCATCCTAGCTGGGAGGCTGACACATAGAAGAGAGGTGTTTTTCTAGGGGAGGGGGTTGTTGGAGTAAAGAGATTTTGAGCGTATTTGGAGGCTGAGAGGAAGAAACTATTAAATAGAGAGAGAGGCTCAATTTGTAGGAAAGAGAAAAGAATAATTCCTACAGTGAGGTCAGTACGAAAGCTGTTGGGAAAGTGATCTGGCTTCCACAAGAGGAGAGAGGGTCTGCAATAGGAAGAGAAATGATGTTTCTTCTGAGACAGGAGGGCTAGAGGTGAGGGAAGACTGGCTACATATAAGTTTGTTGATGCAGGAGAAAAAATGAGGGAGCGCACACCTGAGGTGAGGAGGTCAGGTGAGGCTGAAACACCCCTAGAACACCTGGGGACCCTGAAGACCCTCTGTGCTGTCTGGACTTGGGCACCTCCCTCCCTGCTGGGGTGTAGCTTTCCCCTTTGAGACTGGATGTCACTGGAAGCTCCAGCATCCCCTTCCAGCCACTGCCCCACTCCGTCAGACCCCTCTCTGGCCACCTACCTCTGCAGGAAGGCAAGGGGAAGTCCCACGTGGCGCTGTTCTCAGAGCCAGCGTGGCAGGTGAGCACGGCGTGGCCCTCCAGGAAGAAGCCAGGGTTGCAGCTGTAGCGGACCTTGTCACCGAGGTTGAAGGTTGAGCCCTGCTGGATGCCATTGGGCAGCCTCCCTGGGTTCCCACATGTGTGGCTGGGGAGAACTGTGAGGAGAGACAGACAGAGACAGGTAGCCTGTGAGTTGGGCTGGAGCCCTGCCGGGTTTTCTAGTAGCATCTCCCTAGGTCACTTGGGTTTCTTCTTTTGTGAACAGCATTGCCCACTGCTGATCTGCCTGCTTCTCAAGGCTGTGGATTCCCTGAGAATGGGTTACTCAGAAGAGAGAGGGGTTACTCAAAATCTCGCACATGAGATTTACAACTGGACGTCCAGGTTTCTTGCCTTTTCTTAACGTGCAGCCACGGATGTGAATTATGTCCATCCTGATCACTAGAGATGCAATCCCAGGAATATCACTTTAATCTCTTGGGCATGGCTGGCCTGATTTCAGACTCCACACTCCTTCTCACTAAATACCATAGAAGGGACATAAGGCATGGCATAAGAGTAGGTGCTCATTAAATCCAGTGTCCTTTCTTTCATGTGTGATCCACCCTGGCAGCCAGAGGGGCACTTTGGCCCCACAGGTTCAGGGGAGTTGAAAGGGTTGGATTAGGCAGAATAGGCAGTGAAGTGGGAAGACAAGAGCCTGGGTTCTCATCAGCCTGACTGGTTTAAAGGGGGAAAATTGGGAGCCAGGGAACACCATGCACAGTGTGTGGCCAGAGCCAAGCAATCATGGTCACCTGCAAGTGTGCTCTCATGAGGCAGAGGAAATAGTCTTGGGGAAGATGCAAGAGCACCACAACCTGGCAATAAGGAGGGAGGAGGACACAGCTTCTCTGTGCCCATAAGTCAGTGACCTGTTCCACCTGACCCAGCTCCCCCTGCCCTCTGCCTTGTCCCCCAGAGTTGGAACTGCCTGTGTCTTAAAGGTCAACACCTCCTATCATCCTAGGATACCCCCACGGGGTGAGGAGTAGGGGTCTTAGTCATGCCCAGACTACCGTTTACGTACCTCTCCATTAATCCACCTGGCAATGATTTATTGAGGCTCTCTCTGAGAGGCCATGCAGCCAGATGGTGGAAAGTGCAGACTTGGAAGCCACCGTGCTTGGGTTCACTTCCCAGCCTGACATCTTACCACCCGTGGGACCGTGAGCAAGTCTTTTAACCTTTTTGCACTTCGGTTTCCTCATTTGTAAGATAGGGAGCTCAACAGCACCTTCCTTATATCAAATTAATTGTTGCAAGAATTAAGCCAGTTGAGGTAGGCAAAGTGCTTAGGACAGAGCCTGATGTACAGTGAGTACAACACAAATGAATCTAAGTCTCGTCCAGTGGGTGATGTGCACAATTAATGGCATACTAAGTGTTATGATGGGACAGGGACAGGTAGAGAACCAAACCCAGCTGGGGGAGAGGTCAGAGATCACTTCCTGGAGGAAGTGACAACTCTGCAGAACCCTGGGAGATTAGTAAGACTTAGATACACAAAAAAGAGCAAACAGCATGTGCAAAGGCCCTGAGGCCAGAAATAACCCAGGAGCTGAGGGAGCCCGGAGTAAAAGAGTGGGGTGGCAGTGATGGGGAAGTGGAAGTGGGGAGGTCTGGACTCTAAATGGCTCCCCTAGTCCTTGCAATACCCCCTTCCTGCCAATGTTGCTGTATCTTCTTTCCAGAACCCTCTCTACCAGCCCTGATGATCTCAGAACCCTCTGAAAAAAGGTATCCCCTCCCCGTCCCTCTTCTGAGAGGAAACAGCTCAGTGTAGAGGGTAATGGTAGACTTTGGAACCAGCCTGATCTGGGTGTGAAACCAGGTGCCATCGTGTCTTATTCTGTGTGACCTTGAGCCACATGAACTCTCTGAGCCTTAGTTTCTTCAACTGAGAAAGGAGTGAGGCCAAAAATATTTAGTGGTTGAGGGGGTTACCAATATAAATGCCGCACGCCTGGCACAATGCCCAGAACATAGTAGGTACTCACAAAATGGCAGATGTTCTCATTCCATTGGGCCACAGGGCCATGAGGGCATGGGCCTGGTCTGGTTCACAGGTATATCCAGCACAGGGCCTGGCACTTGTAGGGACATATGTGCATGTTCATTAATTAGTTATTTGGGGAGTTACTCATTCATGTATTAATTCCTTCATGCAACAAAAATTCATCATGGGCTTTCTGTGCTTGGCACACTGGGGCCAGCCCTCAGAGGCTTATACTTTTGTGAGAGTGAATCTTAAAGACTGAAGAGCTCTCCCTTGCCCATTCTTTACCTGTGACAAGCGAGATGACCTAGATGAAAAGATTTATCTCTATTGCCCTGTCCATTGGCCCAGCTTAGCATTTCCCATGATCCCACACTGCTAGTTTACTTAGCATTTCCCATGATCCTGTGTTGCTGGCTTACTTAGCATTTATCATATTCCCTTGCTGCTGGCTTGCTTGGTGTTTCCCATGATCCTGTACTGCTGCTGGCTTGCTTGGCATTTCCCATGATCCCCTGCTGCTGGCTTACTTGGCATTTCCCATGATCCCATGTTGCTGGCTTACTTGGTATTTCCCATGATCTCACACTGCTGGCTTACTTGGCATTTCCCATGATCCCCTGCTGCTGGTTTACTTGGCATTCCCTATGATCCCATGTTGCTGGTTTACTTGGCGTTTCCCATGATCCCATGTTGCTGGCTTACTTGGCATTTTCCCATGATCCCATGTTACTGGCTTACTTGGCATTTCCTGTGATCCCCTGCTGTTGGCTTACTTGGTACTTCCCATGATCTCCTGCTGCTGCTGACTTACTTGGTGTTTCCCATGATCCTGTACTGCTGCTGGATTACTTGGTATTTCCCATGATCCCGCAGTGCTGGCTTACTTGGCATTTCCCATGATCCCCTGCTGCTGGCTTACTTGGCATTTCCCATGATCCCACAGTGCTGGCTTACTTGGCATTTCTCATGATCCCCTGCCGCTTGGCATTTCCTATGATTCCCTGTTGCTGGCTTACTTGGCATTTCCCATGATCTCCTGCTGTTGGCTTACTTGGTACTTCCCATGATCCCCTACTGCTGACTTACTTGGTGTTTCCCATGCTCCTGTCCTGCTGCTGCCTTACTTGGCATTTCCCATGATCCTCTGCTGCTGATGTACTTGGCATTTCCCATGATCCCATGTGTAGGGAAAAAATAGGTTAGCCTGTTGCTGTGTTATTATAGATAGAAGTAAGTTTAAGAGACTCCATTCGGCTCTATATTTGAGATGCTGTTAATCTGTGACTCTACCCCCAATCTTGTCCTTGCTAGAAACATTGCTGTGCTAATTAAAGTTGAAAGGATTCTGGGCTGTAAGGAATGTGCTTTGTTAGATAAATGTTCAAGGCCTGCTTGGTTTGAAGGTCAGTACCATTCCTCTAAATCTCAGTAAAAGAAAAACATCTGTCACCTGCCCGATACTGGGAAAATGTAACAGCTCCGTGTATCTGTAAGCCTTACTGCTGATTTACTCCCTTATCTTTTTGGCAATAAATACTGAGGGAACTCAGAGACCGGTGCCAGTGTGGGTCCTCTGAAAGCACAGCACTGGCCCCCTGGGGCCCTGCTTTTCTCTCTCTATACTTTGTCTCTGTGTCTTTATTTCTTTTCTCAAGTCTCTCGTTTCCACCTAGCGAGAAGCACCCACAGGTGTGGAGGGGCAGGCCACCCCTTCACCATGCTGCTGGCTTAGTTGGTACTTTCCATGATCTCTTGCTGCTGGCTTACTTGGCATTTCCCATGATCCCCTGCTGCTGGTTTACTTGGCATTTCCCATGATCCCATGCTGCTGGCTTACTTGATACTTCCCATGATCTGCTGCTGACTTACCTGGTGTTTCCCATGATCATGTACTGTTGCTGGCTTACTTAACATTTCCCATGATCTCACACTACTGGCTTACTTGGTATTTCCCATGATCTCCTGCAGCTGGCTTACTTGGTGTATCCCATGATCCCATGCTCCTGGCTTATTTAGCATCTTCTATGATCAGTTCCCTGCTGCTGGTTCACTTGGCATTTCCCATGATGCCCTGCTGCTGGTTCACTTGGCGTTTCCCATAATCCCATGCAGCTGGCGTACAGCAGAGGCAGTAACTGTGATGTGTGCGTGTTTATGAGTGTTGGGGGTGGGAAGGACAGGTCAGGTAAACATTTGGAGAAAAAAGCAAGCGAAGGTGAGGGGAGGGAGCCAACTAGGGGAAATGAGCTGAGAACCGGTGTAGAACTAACGTTTCATTTTCCGCAATGAGATGCCAAGACCCAATTTAATTAAATTACTAATGTCAAATTTTTAATGAACTTGCTTCTGCTTTGGGCTTTCTTCCTTCGAAATTAATGACTGGAACGTCACTATAAATAAAAGTCGATTCTTCTTAAAAAGTCACTCTCAAACGCTCACTGCTCTTTACTTAATGAGCTGTTCATAATCAGACCACTCTGACCTGACGCTTCCATTGGGACCTGGGTGTAATGAATGGGGCTCATTTCCAACCCCACCTGCTTTTTGACGCCAAGCTCCACTCCTGAGAGGTCCCACAGTGAATGGAGAAAGGGCAGACTTTAGGCTCAGAGAGACCTGGGTTCAAATCCCAGATCTGGCTGTGCAATCTTGAGCCATAAACTTTCACTGGCCTTCAATTCTTCTGAAAATGGGGATACTTTTTCATCATGTAAGGGTGTTTTTGTTTGCTAGGACTGCTGTAACAAAGCACCACAAACTAGGTGGCCGAAAACAACAGAAACTTATTTTCTCAGTTATGAAGGCTAGAAGTTTAAAATCAAGGTGTCAGCAGAGCCATGATCTCTTTAAAACCTGTAGAGGAATCCTTCCTTTCCTCTTCCTAGTTTCTGGTGGTTTGCTGGCAACTTTTGCTGTTCCTTGGCTTGCAGATGCGTCATTCCAATCCTCTGTCTTCACATGGTGTTCTCTTGCTTTGTTTCTGTGTCTGAATGTCCCCTTTTTATAAGGACACCACTCATATTAGATAGGGTACATCCTAATGACCTCATCCTAACTTAATCATCTGCAAAGACCCTGTTCCAAATGAGGTCATATTCACAGGTACTGGGGGTTAAGTCTTCAACATAGCTTTTAGGGAGACACAATTCAGCTCATCGCAGGGCTGCTGTGCAGATTAAAATTCACCTTATAATACCTATCCCTGAGTGCCAAGTATGTTTCAGGTCCTGGAAATAAACTTTTAGTTTGTTTTACTTTTAGTCCAGGACCTGAAACATACTAGGCACTTTATCTTGTGGGATATGTAGTATCCTCATTTTACAGGTGGAAAAAAAAAAAAAAAAACAGGCACAGAGAGCTTCATTCACTTGCTTGCCCAAGGCCACACAACTAGAAAATCGCAGAGCTGGGTTGAGGACCTTGGTCTTTCTGCCTCCATTGTTCAGCACTCTGGAATATGAGACTGCTTCTGACAGAGGCAAAGCATCCAAGCACATAGTGGGTGCTTAGTAAACAAGAGCCCCCTTACTCCCTTCATCATTCTAGGCACTGCAATAAGATGAAGAGAGATTACCTGACTGTCCAGATTTAATAGCCTGATTTTTTTCCCAGTCTGATTTGCCAATCCTATACTTTTTAATAACGTCAAGGGCAACATTTAAAGTGTGGTCTTTTGTTATGTGTCTAATGCGCAACTTGCTGGACAGACATAGGAGATTGGAGATAAGCTACAAAGCCAATCCTTTCTAAGGTACCGTGTTCTTTGATTCTTTTTTAGAATGTCCATGTATTTTTTAGCACAGACACTATAACCGTTCATGCTCTCCCATCTATAAAGCTTCCCTTTGATTGCTTACAAAATGAAGAGGGAGATATTTACATCCAGCGCAGCCCAGAACAATATTATTAAAGCGGTGCCTGACATTGAACAATTCCATTGTAGATTAGCTGTGGGGAATTTTTGTCCCTTCTACAAAGCCTGACTCTTGCCAATCAACATAATATTCTCAGTGACTGTATGATAATGAATCTCCTCTGTGGTTGAAGTGCAGCAAAAGCTACACCATGCCTTCTTTTATTTTTAATTTGAGACTTTGGTTACCATATTATAATGAAGAGTCATTTACGCTCTCTGGACAAGCACCCTCCATATGTTTTGATTTCTTATCTTCCATCAAGTAACTTGTTTCATCTCCATGGCCATACCATTGATACCAAGTGGTAGGCTAGTTGGGAAGAAGAATTCAGGGAGAAGGATTTAGTCTTCCCACAATCCTCAGCATGGAAAGAAGAGAAGGTGATGCCTGTGTATGTGTGTCCATATGTGTGTGATCTCGGGGCAGTGGGCAGGATCGGGGAGGGAGGAATAGGAACTACTCTTTTTTGAGTCCCGGATCTGTGCTAGGCACTTCTACATCATATATTAGCTTATTTAATCTTTATAATTCCCTTATTTTTAGCGGTTTGGCCTTTTAAACATAATTCATTGCATACTTACTCTGTGCTTTCCTTAATGTCAAGTGCTTTTCATGTATTTCCATCCCCAAAGAGTTTTCTATACTTACTGTCTCCATTTCCTCTCCACTCAACTGACACATATTTATATTTTATTATACATGAGATATATAATTATACATTTTATATATGTCATATATAAAGTTAATATACATCATATACTACATATGATATATATTTTTGCTTGATACATCCATTTGTTTATTATTTGTCTCACCTTGCGACAGTGTAAGCTCCATAAGGACACGCATTTTTTGGTCTTTTTTGTTCAATTCTGTTTCTCAGTTCTCAGAACAGTGCCTGATGTATAATAATACCTTCATAAAAGTTTACTGAGAGACTTAGTGATCTTATTCAATCCTCCCAACAATGTATCGAGAGAGGTGCTATTATCATCCCTTGTTGAGATAAGCATGGTTGCCAGAGATGTTGGAGCATTTATCCAAGGCCACACAGCTCACTCCAGGGACAGAGGCGGGTTCTCACATCACTGCCTGGGATTTCACATTTCTGCCTGCACTAGGCCATTCTTGCACTGACCATTCCACAGGAAGTCTATGGTGACTAGTGTACCTTGAAACATTCTCACAAGGAATTCACATGCATTCTCCTCAGGGAGAGGATTTGGGGTGACAACCAGGCAAGTTGACCTCTAGGTTGGTCCTGTATATTTCCTGCTACCTGTCAATCGAACAGAGGCAAGGGTGCCAGGGCATCAGATAGAGGATGCTACCCACAACTAGTCAGCAGGCGCCGCCCTGCTGGGCTTTGCCCTAACCACTGTCAGGCGGAAGCCCTCCGCCATAAGCCTACTCTCTCTACTCACATTTGTGATTTTGCAACCTTCAGCATCATGGTCATGTGGAAAGTTTTATAAAGATACTGATGCTTAGACCCTATCCCTAAACCTACTGAATCATAATATGAGAAATAGAGCCTGGGCTGCTCCAGGAGAATGAAAAGCTGAGATTGAGAACAACTCCCAGTAATCTATTCATGTAAGTTATTCCACTGGCCCAGCTGGGTTTACCTCTATGAGCTTTAACTGCTCAATCTCCAGGGCCTTTCTTGTTTTTAGGTTTTTACTTTTGAGAGTAGCAAACCTGGCCTCTCTCCTGGAGTTTCCTGTCCTCCGTAAACCACACTAGCCCTACAACTTTCCTTCTCATTTGAAGACCCTCATGTCTCTTCCCTGGACTTCTGTACCCAACTCTGATCTTCTCACGGCTGGCCTTGCCCTCTCCAATGCATTGTACCCAGCAATGCTGAAGCCAGCATTTTAGAATGACAAATTCACCATGGTACTGCCCTATTGACCCTGCC
Organism: Piliocolobus tephrosceles; assembly: GCF_002776525.5. Classification (NCBI taxonomy): domain Eukaryota; kingdom Metazoa; phylum Chordata; class Mammalia; order Primates; family Cercopithecidae; genus Piliocolobus; species Piliocolobus tephrosceles. Next base: position 188,730,663 of record NC_045434.1, on the reverse strand, counting down.
AGGAGCCCACATTATAAAAGTAAGTTCTGCCGGGCGCGGTGGCTCAAGCCTGTAATCCTAGCACTTTGGGAGGCCAAGACGGGCAGATCACGAGGTCAGGAGATCGAGACCATCCTGGCTAACACGGTGAAACTCCGTCTCTACTAAAAAATACAAAAAAAAAAACTAGCCAGGCGAGGTGGCGGGCACCTGTAGTCCCAGCTACCTGGGAGGCTGAGGCACGAGAATGGCATAAACCTGGGAGGCGGAGCTTGCAGTGAGCCAAGATCTGGCCACTGCACTCCAGCCTGGGCAACAGAGTGAGACTCCGTTTCAAAAAAAAAAGTAAGTTCCTTACCACCAAGGCACAGGCAAACACAGAACCTCTGGTCTTCTGGGTGACTCTAAAGAGAATATGTAATGATTTGAAAGATTAATTTAAAAAAGGAAATAAAAAGAAAACCTTAAGAACCTCTCTGTTGCCATCAGTATAAATTAAAGCTTAGGCCTAGGCAGCCCCCACCCTTGTGATCTGACTGTTGTTGATGTTTTGTGCCTTCTCTCATCTAGTCCTCTCTACCGCTGCTACTCTAAACCACAGACTCCCCAAGCACTCCTTTTTCTCCCAAATTCTTCATCTGGCAAACTCCATCAAAACCACACTTAAATGTCACCTCCTCCGTAAAGCCCTCCTTGATACCCTTGGTGTCTTGTATAACCCATAAGATCCCGCAAGAACACATCTTGATTGAATATAAATACTGTCACAGTGTCATTGGAGATTGGCTCTTAGAATCCTGAATCTCCTGGCCCACGAAATAGGCAGGCTCCCTCTGCTCATTTGGTTAATGTTGCAATCTCACAATCCCACATTTTACAAGATTGGGTTTTTTTGGACCCCACCTAAGGAGTTATGTGGGGGTTTCCTTGCGCTTCAATTCCTGCACTTTGTTGTATGTTGTAATTCATTCATTCATCCATTTATAACACCCTGGCTTCCAAACAGGAGCTGAGCCTGCTTGTAATTGTTTCTTTAGGTGTCTATTTTCATCTCTGGACTCCTTGAGGGGCAGGAACGCTACTGTATTCTTTATATATCTAGCATTTGATTTCACGTCTGGCAGGAAGAGAGTGCTCAGTTGAAGCCGGAATGTGTTGAGTGAATGAAATCCATATGTATACATAATAAAATATATATTATATATTAATCAGAATTACACACATACACACACGAAGCAATAAACTAGTGTAAGAATTGGTAAACATTTTCCATACAGGGCCAGACAGAAAATTATTTTGACCTTGTAGACTATACGATTTCTGTCACAGGGACCTGATTTTTTCCCTGCAGTGTGAAAGCAGCCACAGGCAATATGTGTTCCAACCAAACTTTAGTTATAAAAACAGCCAGCTGACCCACAGACCACGGTTTGCTGACCCTGAACTAGTGTTTATTCAGTTATGTACTTATGTGAGGCATATGATTCATATCTCAGGAACCACCCCTCTCCTGTGATAAAGGCGAGTGAGGAAAGGTCAGTTTTGATGGGAGTCAAGGATGGGAAGGGATTGTGGGGCAAGTGAGCTGCACCAGGGAGGGTGCTGGACAGAGGTGACTGGCAGGTACTGGAAGGGACAGGCAGGTGGCACTTGAATATTGAGACCTACATCAAATTTCCTTTTCCCTTCCATGTGGCCCTGGGGACAGGTGGGCATTGTGCTGGCTGTAGGGAAGGGCTTATGTATTTATGGCTTCCACCCTTCCCCATCAAAATGGGATTCATTTTTAGTCTTTATAGCTAATCCTTAGGTTGGTAATGATGACCTTATTTTACCAAAGAGACAGCTGAATTTAGAGACCCGAAGGGTCACACAGGTAATAGAAGTAGTGAAAGTAATAATAGTCACGGCTTGAGCGTTTACTATGAGCTGGGCACATTGCTCAGTAATCTTCTATTTCATCTTATCGGGACGGAGGCACAAATATCTCCTTTTTACAGGGAGGAAACTGAGGAACAGCTGGGCTAACTCTGACCCAGGGCTACACTGCAGGTTGGGATCAAAGCTGGGGTTGAAACCCAAGCTGCTTGATCTAAGGGCTGTGCTCTTCGCCATGTTGTAATTTGATCTCCCAGAATTGAAGACCTTTGTTTGTTTCACTGCTTGCCCAGTGTGAAGTCCACGCTCTTGGTACCTTCAGAGTTCCTCTCCTTGCCAGGCCTAGAGCATGCCCAACCCACAGCCACTCAGAGCTCTCCTTGGCCCCTTTCCTCCAACCTGGACTAGCTGGGGCTGCAAATACATCCATCATTGCACCAGAGGGGCCACAGAGAGGCTGTCAGAACAGAACTCTCCTTGCTGCTTCCTAACCACAGAACCCATGGCTTCCTTTCTTCCACCTGGGACTCTTTTAAAGAAGCACCACCAAGAAGCAAACATCATAGGCCCCAGAATAGAGCTGCCAAGTAAAACACAGGACTCCCAGTTCGAGAAACACAAACCCTTCTATAGTATAAGCATATCCCTTGGCAGATTCGGAATATACTTATACTAAAAAGACTTTGTTATTTGAAATTCACATTTAACTGGGTTTCTTGTATTTTCATTTGCCAGTTTGGGCAATCCTGACCCAGAGGGAAGAGGTATCTCTTCGGCATCAAAGACTTCAACCTCTTAAAAAGTTGGGGCCATTTCTCTGGGGAAATGGGGTAGAGGAAAAGGGGAAGAGCTAGACCCTGCCTTTAAGGAATTTAATATTGAACTAGAAGAGTGGATGTAGAGGGGGACATTTCAGGGCCTCCTAGGGTAGGACCTGAGAAAGTCTGGGATACAGCAAGATTGTAGGGGAGCAGTGAGCCACGTTGCCTCCTTCTTTCTCCTGTCACTCTCTGCGGGAAGTGCACTTTTTCCAAACCAATAACATGTGCTGCCCTTGTTTCAGGAGACTATGGCAAGCCTTGGTTCCTTGGAGGAAGAGCATTAGGCTGGCACCAGGTCCTTTATCCTATGGCCTATGTGATCCTCTCCAGCACCTGCCTCTCTGACCCTGCTCAGCTCGACACGCCCCCACAGCACCCTAGCACAGGGATAATCAAACGTATCTAGACAGAAAAACACATGGAAAATCAGTGGTACCCTATGGTGAAACATGGCAAAATACTGTTAAAATTAGGCTTAGAATAGCTAAATATGCAATTTGGGGCTAAATTTGATTAATTGCATAATGGGGTTGAAAAATGTCTTCTGGTGTGTTCCATGATACACTGGCTGAGAAATAAATGTAACGAGAAAAACGTTCAGTGTGTCAGGTAATTTTACAAAATACTACAGAAACTCCCTCCTTGTGAAGAAACCAGTACTTACAAGTTGATCTGAGTTTCTGCAGGAGAAACCGGCTTAACCTTGCTTAATCCAGAATTTCCAAAAATTTGACTATATAATCACTGCCCTGACTTTGGAACTTTTCTCTCAGTAATGCCTAGTAACATCTGAATTGTTCTGTGAAACACATTTTGGGAGGTATTGGGATAAGATAAACCTGAGTTGCTTTACTTTCTGTATTAGTCATCACGAAAATAAAACAACAATAGCCAGGGTAGTTGATATTTACATAGAACTTTCCAGGTTAATATGAAAATGTTTTTGTTGACAAACATGTCTCCCACTGGAACATGCAAAGAACTGTTTGTTCTGGGGGCAGGGTTGGCCTAAGGTCTTCTATGACCCATTGGCTAGTAACTTGTGGTGGTAAAATCAATTCTTACCAAAGAGGTAAACTAATCGCTTCCAGATGAATGTAGCATGTTAAGGAAGGACAAAGAGGCCAAAGAGAAAGAAAACCTTTCTTTTCATCTGAGAACTTTTTTTTTTTTGAGACAGAGTCTTACTCTGTTGCTCAGGGTGGAGTGCAGTGGCATAATCTTGGCTCACTGCAACCTCCACCTCCCGGGTTCAAGCAAGTCTCCTGCCTCAGCCTCCCGAGTAACTGGGATTACAGGCGCGCACCACCACACCCAGCTAATTTTTTCTTTTTTTTTTTGTATTTTTAGTAGAGATGGGGATTTACCATGTGAGCTAGGCTGGTCTCGAACTCCTGACCTCAAGTGATCCACCTGCCTCAGCCTCCCAAAGCGCTGGGATTATAGGCGTGAGCCACCGCACCCAGCTGCCTGACAACTTTTATAGTAGGATATGTTTTCTGTTTGTCTGGGGCAGAATGACCCTCAGGCTTTGGGAAGTTTATGGCCAGGGCTGCCATGTTTGGCCCACATCCCTGTCCAGCTGCAGACAGAATGTCATCTTCTATGGCCTCAGCCTTGAACCAATCCTGGCAAAGGAGCTCAAAGAGGAGGAGGCTCTGAACCCAGCTGGAGTGTCCTGCCTTGAGGCTGGGGGTTATAACTATCGGTGAGGCTGCCCACCTGGGAAGTCACTCTATCACTTGCCAGGGCTGTCCCAACAGACTGCATAACTAGCCCTGTTATCTCCTTAACCTCCCCCAGGGTGGGAGCCCTGCTCTGGGTCAGGCTTTGGTGCCCCTGCCCAAGGCTGAGTCTTAGTCCCCTATATCCTGCTGTCTGGTAGGGAAATATTGCCTTGAGGACCAACATTACTTGGGATGCCCATAGCAATGTCCCACACATCAACTAATCCCCTAGACAACAGAACTCCAGAGCCCCTATTTCCCCTGCTTGGCTCCCTGTCCAGGGCCCTGCAGCCCCAGCACACCTCACAGCCATCTCTCTTCTTAAGGCAAAAGACAGCTGAACTCGTATTCTACTGGAAGAAGCACAGTGTTCCCAAGGCTCCAGACCCATGGCCTCTCTCCTTCCAAGAAAAGTTAGACAGGGGGCCCAAAGAGGAACTGAGGAAGCGGTGTCTGACCACCATCATCCATCTGATTCTTGTACCTTCTGCAAAGGATGGTGAACAGGGCGACTAGAAGACAGGGACTCAACGTGTGGTGCACCTGAGTTCCCGTAGGGTGTCCTGTGAATCCTCCTCCTCCTCACTTCCTCCTTCAGCATCAGCACCATTGCTTACGGATCACTTCTATGACAAACTTCACACTTAATCCTGTCTCATTTAATGCTCATAACAGCCCTGAGGTGGATACTGTGCCCATTGGACAGGAGAGGAAACTGAGGCTCAGAGAGGGTGAGTCACTTGCTCATATTCACACAGCATGGTACCAGGGGAGCTGGGATGTACACCCAGTCAGCCTGACTTTGGCACCTTCTTTCTTAGCTGCTGTAGAAGCGGAGAAAGAGTTGGTGAGTCACAAGACTATCTTGCTGGCTACGGAGTCTGCTTTGAGGCTTTGTTTTCTACAGGTCCCTCTAACTGGACCAAAGATGGTGCTTGGTGAACATTTTGCAGTTTGAGGATCAGGAACAGTGGGAAAGGAGAGCCCCTGCCTCATCCATTCACTTTCACTCATCTCTGAAGTCCAACTACTCTCCAAAGGCCTCATGGAGGCCCCTGGGCAGGGGGAGGCCATCTGTTCAGGTCCTCTGACATCACAGAGGCAAGTGGTAGAATGGGCTCTGCCCTCTGCCCTCTGCCCTGGACAAGCTCCTTACTTGGAAGACCCAAAAATGTCTTACACAGAAACACAAGCATACTAACACACTCTCACACTCAACATGCACAAATCCACCCATGCACATACTCCCCTTTACAAGAGATATGCACACACATACATTCTCATACACATAAACATGCACATATAAAAACAGACAAACTCAGGATGCATCTGAACACAGCTCTTACATTCACACACATGACAACAGATACAACACACTTACTCTCCCACATATTTGAATAAACCACTCATGTTCATGTACAACCTGTGTCCATCTCAAGATACCGATCCATTTCCGTGTAGCCTCTCTGGATTAATAAACTTTTACACAGATGTCTCTTTATACAACCAGAACAGCCCTCAGAAGTCAGTGTTATATCACACACTCATGGGGCCTGCCTGACACTTGTGTTTAAGCTCCTGTTTTCCCAGACACAGTACAGAATGCAGGGAAAGAGGCGTGGAGGTAGTTCTAACCCTAGAGACGTCTCAAGCATCTGCTGGCTCAGTCTGTGATCTCAGAGGTAGGGATCAAGGGCTGTCAGGATCAGGGAGACACAGGGCGTCATGGTCCAGAAAATGTCTCTGGCATCCCATAGACCTTGGTTTGAATTCCATCTGTGCCTCTCCTGGCTGTGGGTTACTGGTTATACAACAGGTATGGATTAGGAGAGTGGACTCTGGAGGTGGACTCTGGGTTCATAATCAAAGCCCAGCACCATTACTTAAATAGCAAGCTACTTCACCTTCCTGCATCTCAGCTTCCTCATCAATAAAATGGGGGTAATAATCACACCCAGCTTAGAGAGCTGTTGAGAGGATTAAGTCCGATAAACCAGGCAAAGTGCTTATCTCAGTGTCTGGCACACAGGAAGTGCTCAATAAGTTTAGGATGTGATTACATATAAGCCCCTGGAGTTCCCTGGGAGAAGATGCCAGGGCAGTGTGGGAGAGGCTGGAGCTGAAATGGAGAGAAGCCGGGCACAGTGGCTGGAGAGAGCAGATGGCCCCAGGAGCCAGAACATGGGATGCACCCTGGCTCTACCAGGCAGGCAGCATCCCTTAGACCTACACTGCTCTTGTTGAGCCAGGGAGGGGTCTGCTGCTTTGAATTCTAAAGACCTCCCTTACAGCCTAATAAGCATCACTCATGAATAGTCCTACCCAGCTGCAAACTGAAATGCAAGAGGAGACCCTATGTATCACTGGATTTAGACCTGGTCCCCTCTCTGACCCTCTCCTCAGCTGCCCTGTGCTGGGCCCTGGCCCACCAGCCAGTGGCTCACAGCTTCAGGGATGAGGGGAAGGAATAATTCAGAGAAGTTTCCTGGAAGAGGCATTTGGTACAGTCTTGACAGAGAAGGAAGGATGTTCCAGAGAGAGGAAGTGGTACATGGCCAGGAGTACAGAAGCCCCTACTGCTTGCTTTCCAGGCTCTTATTCCCAGGGTTAGTGACTCTTAACTTCCTGTCTGCAGTCCAAGTCCCAGTACAGACCTTCCTCCTGACTCCAGACCCCAAGTGTTGCTATTTTCAGGTTTCTCTGCGTGAAAATCTCAGAGATACCTCCAACTGCACATGATCCAAAGCATTCTCCTGCCCTTACCCTAAACCCATCTCTCCCCTGGGTTCCTTGCACCTGAGACTGGCCCATCATCCAGCCAGCCATCCGAGCCGAGACCTCATCTGGTCTCACATCCAAGTCTCTTGAATTAGCTTTCTTCCATCTCTTATATCTGCCCCTACCCCATTGCTCAGGCTCCAGGACCAGCCCCTACCCTATCTCAGTTTCTTCTCTTGGACTTGGAGATAGCCTCCTCATTGTTCTGTCTTCAGACTTGCCCCAATCCAACCCATTCTCTAAACAACTAGTAGGATCATGGCTATTCCCTTCTAAAAGCTCTTCAATTGGTGTCAAGTTCTAGAATGTCACTCAAGGTCCTCCATGAGCTAGCTCTACCCATGTCTCCAACTGTACGTACCCCTGTCTCCTCCTCACACCCAATGTTCCAGCAACAACGGCTTTCCTTATATCTCCTCCAGCAGAGAGAGAAAGAGAGACAGACAGAGACAGAGAGACAGAGAGAGAGAGAGAGATAGGAGAGTGTCTACAGTCATGCTGGTGTGTTGGTGTTACACGAGCATGTGTGTGTCTATATATGCATGTAAGCTGCATATGTATGAAATGTGTGGGTATGTGGGTATGTGCAGGGACACGGCATGTGGCATGTGGGTATTTAGGTAGGAGAGCCTGTTGAGGATAGGCATTGAGGGAAACATGGTTGAGAAGCCAGTGGTTGGCATAGTTGGGCAAGATGACATTTACAGCAAAGGCTAGGCTACTGACAGGCCCAGGAAATCAAGGCCTGGGAGTCAGGTATTACCAGGCCCTGAATATCCCCAGGTGAAATCAAGACAGCTGTACTCCCCACTCTCCAGACCTGGCCTGCAACTGTCCTGGGGCACAGGTCATATGCACAGAAGAAGCCTTATGCCATATCCCTGGGTATCTTGTCTCCCTCCTTCCCATTCAGCCAAGGATTGGGATGAGAGGCCTCCAAACAGCCTGCATCTGTCTTCGTGTCTCTGAAGAGCCGCTGTTGACCTGATCATCCCACCATGGTGATTGTTCACCAAAGACAGAAAGCTGTTAATTCCAGCTCCTAACTGATTACTGCATTGAGTCAGGCCTCATCCAGAACCTTGGGTGTTTTTCTAGACACCTGAGAACCCCAATTTATCTTTCCCCTTGGTCCTCTGTCAGACAATCTGACCCACAGTCATTCCTGACTGACATTGGCCAAGTCTCTAACCTTCCACCCTCTTTGCCCAGGCCAGTCTGTTAGCACACATCTCCAGGGCAGGAGGGAGACTTCAGAAGCCAGCCTCGTTCTCTCTTTCCTCCCTCGAGCAAAAGGACAAGAATTTGTCTAAATGTTAGGGACACTGCATTCCACTCTGTCATCTGTTCAAGGGGCACATGGCTTACTGGAGCTGCTCATTCATTCACTCATTCAACCGGTGTCTTCACACACTGGTGGTATGCTGGGAACTGATGATGAGTATCCTCCCTGCCCTCATCATGCTTACACTCTACAAAAGGTGCTCTTGTGTTTAGAAAACTATCAGAGCCCATCCCAGGCTGCAATCCCTAAGAAGAGGTGAGGCCAAATGACCTTCAAGGATCTGCTCTGTGCCAAGCAATTATACCAGCCATTTACATCATTGATTGCCAAGAAAAATCAATCTCTTCCCTGCCTTTCTCCCATCTACCCACCCATCCTCCACTTCAGGTTCCCTGCCAGGCTCACCTCCTTCTCCAGTTCTCCTGCTCCGACACTCACCTGCCTATAAAACAAACCCAGGCACCATCCTTAAGCTTCTTGTGACTCTTTGATGCCAGCAGAAGAAACTGTCTACTTCTTAGCAAGACATTTAAGGTCCTGCATGATCTGGACTCGGCCATCTGTCCAGGATTTCCTCCCTCTACTTCCATCCTTACCACACCCTCAACCACACACATTCCTGCTCCTTTGGAATTATCATGTCTCCTTCCGTGACCTCTCCTTTGTGCCCTTCCATGCTTCTTGGCCTCTGTAGTTGCTGGCCCCACCTCTGAAGTACTCTTCTGCTTTTCCTCATCTGGCACATCCTTCTCCACCTTTCGAGACTCAGTTCAAATGTCACCTCTGGGAAGACATCCCCTTCTCCTCCGTGGAGCCCAGTGGTCCAGCGTGCTTTGTACACACCTCCGATGACACTCAGTATGGTGGGGAGAGCACAGGAGCCAAGGCAGAGAGAACGAGAAGAGCAGTTAAGGGCTGAGTCCTAGGAAACTCTGACCAAGAGGCTATGATGCCCACAAGTATCTTGAGAATGACAACTTGGCTGGCAATGTATGAAATGCCACCAAGAGAGCTGAAGCCAGAAGATGACTGAACAGAGCTGTTGAATTTGATGGTCCAGTTATAGAACCAGTGGTATTAAACAGAGGAAAAGTAATAGAGCAAAGAGGTAGAGGTCTGAATAAGGATAACACTAGTGATGGTGGATAATCTTTAAGTACATGAAGTTCTTCTCTGCCCCAGGGCCTTTACACAATATTCCCTGGCCCAGAAGTGCTCTGTCTTCCACTCTGCATTGCTCACTCATGATCATCTTTCAGCACTCAGCTCAAATGTCACCTCCTCAGAGAAGCCTACCCTGACATTTAATCCAACCTCAGCTATTCTGCCTCACCACCCTTTATTATACCTTCAGAGCATTTACAGTCATGAGTAAACATTTTACGTGGTTCTTGTTTTTGTTGTTTACACACACACATACACACACACACACACACAGGCACACACACAGTAACATGTAAGCTGCATGCAAACAGAGACTTTGTCTGACTTTTTTCACTTTTGTATCCCAGCATATAGCACAGTGGCCAGCACACAGTAGACACTCAAAAACTATTTGTTGAATCAATGACTCTATGACTGTACGGATGCATAAATGAGTGGATGGATGACAACCTCAATGTACTTAGCTTTCTTGAGATTGTTGGCCATATGTTTACGGAACTCACGTCAGGGGGCTTCTGTTCCTTAAACATTCCCTAAGGCATTGGGCACCAGCAAATGTTTGTTGGATGGCCGCATGTGGCAAAAAAGTCTAGCTCCACCAAAATTCCATCTTCCCTTCTTGGGGCACACAGCTAGACAACCTTTCCTAGACCTCCCTGCAGTTAGGTGGACCATGGGCAAAAGTGATACAGGCCATGGCCAGGCTTAGCCCATAAAAACCTCCATGCAGCCTCCTGCATGTTCTTCCTACATTGGCTGGATGTTGTTGATCAGACCCAAGGGGATGTGGGTCTCCAAGGAGGAAGGAGGCTTTATTCCTGAATTTCCGGGTGGAGTAGAGTTCCCCACCCCATTAAACACCTGCCCAGGACAGATACATGAGCAGTAAATGAATTTAAATTTGCAGAGTCGTAGAAATGTGGTGTCTTGTGGTCACCATGGCCTACCCATTCTCTGCTACACAGCCAGGACCAGCTTCTCTCACATGCCCCGGAATCCTCACAGTCTGTCTGTCCTGCAACCTCAAGTTGTGCCAACTCGCCACATTTCCATGATGTCTACAGTCCAGCTGACCTAGGAACCTGCCCTCTCTAAGCTTTCAGTAGAACCCAATCTCTGTTGCTCATAGTCCTTTTAGAGTCTGTAGCTTTTTCTGAGATCCATGGGCTAGAATCAAAAGGGTCTTTACTACTTTGGAGTCAGGGATCTTTTGAGAAAAGATAAAACACATGTACCCTCCTCCCAGGAAGACAGGAGCCACAGGCCCCCGAGGTCAGGCATGGGTTCCTAGTGCTTTTGCCCAGCATGGCTCACCTGACAGCCCCATTCCAAGCTTAAAATGTCCCTGCCAGAAAAGGGCCTTGCCTGTTCAAGCTGACCCTGCTCCCTGAGAGATATGGATTGACTTTATTGACTAAGGAGCCAGCCATGACCATGTCAAAAATTTATCAGACTAGCCTTCATTTGCAGGGCAGTTCCCATGGATAAGGGTACAAGCCCAGGGCTCAGAATCCCAGTACCACTGCCCAGTGATGCTGGTTCCCTGCCATGCTCACTCCCTTCTCCAATCCCCCACGCTACCATGCGACCTCGAGCAAGTCCTTTCCCTCCCCAAGATTCAGTTTCCCCATCTATAAAGAGGATAATAATATAACTACCTCTTAGAGTGGTTGTATGGATCCAGGCAGATAATCCATGCAAGGCACCTGGCACAGCACAATTCCTGGCACAGACCTAGGGCTAGTATTATCTCCTTCAATCCCCTCCCCTGAGAGTCGAAGTAGGTAGAGTACTATCATGATCTTGTTTCTACAAATGAGGAAACAAGACCAGAGAAATGAACTAACTTGCCCTAGGTCATAAACCTTGTAAGTAACAAGCCTGGACTCAAACCCCTAAACTTGATTGCCTTCCACAGCTGATTGGTACTGGGTTGCTATGGAAACCGGCAGGGCCCAGGGTAAGATCTAGTGGAGGCCAAGTGAGGGGTGTGCGGGTGGCAGTTCTGTTGGTGGCGGGGGAGGGAACGCTGACTTAACTCTGGTCATCCAAATACCCACAATTATACAACTGAAGGTAGCCAGGGTTAAGTCAGTATTAACTTGCCCAAGCCTGCAGTAAAGGAGAAGGAGGTATGTTCATAGCAGCACTATTCACAACAGCCAAGTAGGAGAAGCAACTCCAGTGTCCATGATGGGTGAATGGCTAAACAAAACATAGTACATCCGAACAATGGAATGTTATTCACCCTGACAAAAGAAGGGAATTCTGACACATACTACAATATGGATGAACCATGACAGCATCATGGTAAGTGAAATGAGCCAGCCACAAAAACAACAAATACTGTATGATTCCACTTAAATGAGATACCTAGAGTAGTCAAACTCATTGAGAAAGAAAGCAGAATAGAGGTTACCAGGGGCTGGGGGAGAGGGAAAAGAGAAGTTACTATAGACTCTAGGGTCAGAGCTTCAGCCTGGGAAAATGAAAAGGTTCCGGAGATGGATGGCAGGGATGGTTATACAACAGTGTGAATGTACTTCAGATACTTAATGCCAATGAACTAACTCCACACTTAAAAATGGTTAAGATAATGAGTGGTGTTATGCGTATTTCACCACGGTTGAAAATAATGATTCTTTTAAAAGGAGGAGGAGGTCAAGGTGTTTATTCATCACCCATGCACCCTGTCTCACCATCCCAAGGAAGAAGAGAGGACGATCCCAACTAGAACGGGCTGCTGGGCCACACTGCCCGGATCCCCATCTGCCTTTCTCCTGCCTCTTTTCCAGTTCCAGAATTATTTATCATCAAGGAGCTGCCGGAGATGGAATGTGAATTAGGAGCTCAGCTTGATTTTGTTTTATCTTATTTTCCCCCACGAAGCGCCGCCTGAGTGGGGCGGGGTGGGAGTGTGCAAAGCTTTGTTGTGACTTGTCGCCAAGCAAATGCGGTGTCAGCTTCTGCGCAGGAGGCTGAGTGTGGAGCATCCTGGGGCCTGTGCAGAGGATGCTCATTCTAGGAAATAATTACCCGGGTGTCCCTTCAAGTTGGCCCAAAAAATAGAACACTCAGGAGTGAGTGCTGTTATACCTTCTTAATTAGTTTCCTCATTGAACCGGGTCATCTCTAGAAAGGTATTCAGGCTCTGGAGACAGACCACGTTTTGATTTTCCACTCCCGCTTACTCATGGGTAACCTTAATGAAAGTCACTCAGCCTCAGTCTTCTCATCTGAAGAATGAAATGTAGAATAATGAAAGTACCTACATTGTACGGTTGTGGTGAGGATTGATAAAATGTCATGTGTGAAGGGCTTGGCACCAATATGCCCATGTGTGGAAGCTGACTTTGTGTCACCCTGATCATCACCACCACCATCATCATCATATCGTCATTTCTATCGGGCTACTTTGCTGACACTATTAGACAAAATAAAGTGGTGGTGTTCATTCTACTTTCTATTGTTCATCTCTCCAGTCAAACATCCCACTTGCAGGTGCCAAACCAGCCACACCTGGGGATTGGTGTCCTCCTATGGTGGCCACACCAGTATATGATGTGGGCTGATCTCTACCTCGACACTGGTACCATGAGGGAGCTCTCATCCAGGCTGGGGCCCGTGTTCCTGGAAGCAGGGTGATGCGGCAATTAACACACCAGATCTGAGTTCAAACGTGGCTTGGCCTTTTACCAACTATGAGATCCTGGCTCCGTTCTTTTTAATTATAGTAAAATATACATAACATAAAATTTAGCATCTTAACCATTTTTAAGTGTAGTTTGGTGACATTAAAAATATTCACATTGTTGTACAACCATCACCACTATCCATCCACAAAACTGTTTTCATTTTGCAAAACTGAAACTGTACCCACTCTGCAATAACTCTCCATTTCCCCCTCCTCCCAGGCCCTGGCAACCACCATTCTACTTTCTGTCTCTATGAATTTGACTAGTCCAAGCACTGCATGTAAGCGGAGTCATATCGTTTTATCCTTTTGTGACTGGCTTCCTTCACTTTGCATGTCCTTGAGAGTCATCCATGCTGTAGCAGGTGACAGGCCATTGTGGGTCTGCTTTTTAAGTTATGCAGTGCAGAAAACATGACATTGTAGAGTTGCTCTGAAGATGGAATCTCTATCTACCCTCTTGCTCAGACCAAAATCTTAGGAATATTCCAGAATCCTCTCTTTTCTCCACCCCCACATCCACACCCTCAGTCAGCCCTGCTGACCATACCTTAATCCAAGCACTCCTCTTTGGCTCCTGTGTTACCTCCATGGCCCAAGCCCCAGTATCCTTCACCGTGTCTGCAAAGGTCTAACTAAGCTCCCTGATTCCACTCTTGCCTCCACAGCAGCCAGAGGGATCCGTTAAAACACAAATTAGAGCATGTCTCTCCCCTGCTTAACACCCCCAAAGTCTTCTCATCTCCCTTCAAATAAAACCCACCCTCCTGTCCTAGACCTGCAGTCTCCATGGCCAACCTCTGCTGGTGCCCTTGATTCCTTCCTCACCATGCTCCAGCCACTATGGCCCCTCTTTCTGGTCCTTAGGCTTACCAAGTTCCTACCTCAGGGCTCTTGCATTCACCTATCACCTCCTCCGAGAGGCCTCCCCTCACCACACAAATCAAAGAGGCAGAAGCCCACTGGTCCTGTCTCCAAGGCTATCCTATTTTAAGTCTCTGCATGGCACTTATCACAACTGGCTATCTTTCCCCCTTTGTTCACTGTCTGTCTTCCCTATCAGAAGGTATACTCCATGCAAGCAGGGAGCCTGTCTAACCCATTCATTAGGATAGACCCAGAACCTGGCAGAGAGCCATTGCTCAATAAATACTTGTTGAATGAACTGACAAATGAGCAATGAAACAATATATACAAAGCACTTTGCATGGGGCTTGGCAAGATGTTGTACTAGATGGCAGTATTATTATTATCATCATTGTCATCATAATGATTACCCTGAGCCTCCTGCCTCATTGGTCTGCAAGGCTAGACTTTGCTTGAAGATTTGGGACAAGATCAATAAGTGTCCAGGACTTTCTGTGTCATCATGGGAGCTGGAATTCATCCAAGGGGCTGTGAGTGAACAAGTTTCATGCCTTGTAGGTTTGTGTGTCCAGGCTTAACGTTCAGGAGTCCTATACAGTCCTATCCCACTCCCAGTTGGGCAAAGACATTAAGATTGCTGACATGAGAAGATCCAAGAAGGGCAGGCAGGGCTGGAGCTGGAAGGATAGGCCAGTGGGAGGAGACAGAGGGGGCAGCTGAGAGTCTCTCTGGACCCACAGTGACTGAAGACCGACAGTACCATGACCATCGGGACCTGAAAGGTTCCCAGATCTGGGTTCCCTGCAGTAGAGACACCGACCAGAACACCGATCCTGTCAATAAGCAATTCTTTTATCAATAGACCTTAGAGATCTCCTGCCATGTGCCTGCACTAGACCCATTAACTCAGTCACTGTGTGTGTGTGTGCGCGTGCGCGCGTGTGTGTCAGTGCTGCTGCTAGGTGACTGCAGATGCCACCCTGAAAAAATAATCAAACAGCTCTTTAAGTGATGCTTCATGCAGGGTTTCCATGGCAACGCTTTATGAAATAGCAAGGCGAACTTTGGTAGGCTCCCCCTACCCCCACGCCTCTTTCCCTGACTGCCACAGGGATCCTCGTTCCATGAGGCCATGTTTTTCCAAAGCACTGGGTCCTCTTGGCTGTGGGACCTTGACTTGATTACTTATCCCCTCTCTGCCTCAGTTTCCTCACTTGTAAATGAGGACAATGATAGTATCTATCACATAGGATTGTTCTGAGAATGAAATGAGTTGGTAAGTGTGAAGCACCTCTTCCATGGTTAGTGTGGTAAGCAGAATTCTGAAATGCCCTTCAGCATCCCAACCCTTGGTCCCATCTCCACAATACCCTCCCCTTAGGTGTGAATAGCACCCATAGAGATGATGGGCTGTCACCCCCATGACTAGGTAAAGTTATATGGCAAAGATGAAGGGATTTTTTTTTGCAGATGTAATTGAGGTCCCTGATGAGTTGACTTTGAGTTAATCCAAAAAGAAATTCTCCTGGGTGAGCCTGGTCAAATTAGGTAAGCCCTGAGGGTTTGGAGGTTAGAGACTTGAAGCAGCAGAGACTTTTCTGCTGACCTTGAAGAAGGAAGCCATCCTGATTTTACAGCTGTAAGGAAACCATTTTGCCACCAATTACATGAACTTGAGAGAGGCCCTCAGGTCTCTGATAAAACCCCAGCCTCAGCTGCACCTGGATGACAGCTTTTGAGACCCTTAGTAGAGAACTTAGCTCAGCCATGCCTGGACTTCTGACCCATGGAAACTGTGTGGTAATAAATGTGGTTTAAGCTGCTATATGCGTGGTGATTTTTTTATGCAGCATTAGAAAGCTGAAACAGTACTGAAGAGACGTTCACGCTTGCGGATATGATACCCCTCTGCCCGCACAAGGCCCTCGCCATGCTGTGTCGTAGCCGCCCATTTATCTTGACTCCCTGCTGACCTGTGACCTTCCCACACAGGTGCCCAGTAAAGGTGAGCCCCTGCTCAATTTTCAAGATCAGATAACACGTGCTTTCCTCGTGGTCACAATGAGATGATATCTGGAAATAGCGACCTGCTCATCTAGGTGGAGAGGAAAAGCGTCTGCTCTGAAGACTATGGATGCTTCTCTTTGTTTACTCTGAGCCTAGATAAAAAATGCCACAGAGAAGGCGTGTGGTGACACGTGTGACACCATTGGCTTAATTGCCAATGTGAGAAAACACAAAAGCCTGAAACTCCGCCAAGGCAGGGATCGTGTATGCCTCATCCTTATCAATGGCCCAACACAATGCCAGACACACACAGATACTTGTTAAGTCAGAAATGAGTTATTGCCTCCCATTTCCATTAAATGTAGAATAAAACCCAAAGTCCTCCCTGTGACCTCAGAGGTGGGCCTGCGTGTTCTGGCCTGAGCAGTCTCTCTGTCCTCGGGCCCTACCTCTAGGTGACCAATTTAGTCCCAGTTTGCCTGGGACTTATCCAGGTTTAGTACTGAAATTCCTGTGTCCTGGAAAGTCCTCTGTCAAAGCAAAGCAGCACAATTGCTCACCCTGACCCCTCCCCCTCCTGCTGCCCTTGACTCCTTCCATAGGGGCCTTCAAGTGGCTCCTCACACCTGCCAAACTCAAAGCCCTTTGCAGTGTCTGCAAAAACTCCTGGCTTCGCATCTTTCAGGTCTCTTCTCAAGGGTCAGCTCCTCCAGGAAGCCCTCACAGACTGCCCTGTCCCATGTAATGCAGCTCACCACTCTCTTCCCTGACCCTGCTTTTGTTCTGCATGCCGTTTATCCCAATCTGAAATTAGATTATTTTTTGGTTGGCTTGTCCCCTGGCTGTCTCTCCACTAGAAGTCAACCTCTACAAGGACAGCGGCTTTTTTTTTACATTTCTGCTGGATCCTAGCAGCGTGGGCATAGGTCAAATGAATGAATGAATAAAGCTTTGTCTGGCAACTTGACTTGCAGCCCCTTTCCAAATCCTGATCTCCACATGACAGAAGCCCTCTGGGGCTCAGGAGGTCACGCTGGTTCACAGTGAGGACCCTACCCTGCTCCTGCCCCCAGCCCACTCTTGCCATCCCTGGTGCCTCCAGGGCTGTGCTGACTGTCATCTTTCAACTCAAGCTGCCCTCTTGCCCCACCCTATCCTCGTCCTCAGGCGGACCTCCCGGGAATCCCCAGAGGCCCAGCTCCCTGGAATGGGTCTCGGCCTCAGACCACCTCCTCTGTGCTGGAAACTGTCTTTCATTTGTCAGAGGTTTGAGCAATCTCACATCTGCTCTGCCTTTGGCATACCTCACTCAATTATTCAACACACAAAATCCACGGGAGGTAGATTCGCTCACACAGACATTATCGGACCACTGACTTGGAACCTTGACGCTCTCTGGAAGCAGTTTCTTCCTAATTATTCAATAATTTATTTTATAACTCTGTGGAGCAGTCTCGGCCAGCCATCGGGGACAGGGACATTGATCAGACATAGGTCCTGCATGGTGTTGTGGCGGAGACAGACGTGCAGCCAAATAATTACAGAGAGATAAGGGGGTGCTGCAGTGGAAGCCTGTGCCAGGTACCACGGGAGCCCAGGGGCACTGCACGCATTTCCCATGGAAACAGAGACTCTCATTTGCCAACCTTTCTAAGCTCGGGAATCAGACGCCTCCTCTCCCAGCTAACAGGATCTCTCTGGAGGATGATAATTTTGCATTTCAGTCTCAGTATATGTATATGTATAATGATGTCTTTAGAAAGCGCCCACTGATTAGGGACATATTTGGTTTGAGGGTGACTCTGGAATTAGTGAGTTATTGGAAGGCAGTGATTCAGGAAGCATGTCCACGGCAGGTGGGGTCTGACGTGGGCCACATCTCCCATCCTTTTTCTGATCCCTGTGTAGGCATAGACAACCCCAGACCACGATTTCTGACTCCATCTCCTGCCCTTCTCTATTGTTTCTGGTTTACTGGTCCTTAAATGAAATCCAGATCATCAATGCACTAGAGGGCATCAGCCCCCTCCCCTGCCAATCCCCTACTTGCCAGCTGTAGTCACACTTTCCAAGGAGGAGCACCCACAACTCATGGCCTGGCAGCCTCTCTGCCTGGTCTCACCATCACCCCAGAGCCCCCTGCAGGTGCATCAGTGGGTGTCAAAGGCTTTGTAGCTGATGTCACTGGGCATCCTCACAAGGGCTGTGCTTCCCCCAGTTCAAGACCAGCCTGATCCCAAACCCCACCTCTTTCTCACAGCCTGCCTCTGCCTTTGACATTCCATTAGGCCTGTGTAAGACTGGGGAGCTGTGCTCACTGGGACAGGAGTCTCCTGGCCCTGCATGCCCTGTCCTGCTTGGAAGGCAAAGGATGCGGTGTCTCAGTGACATCTGGGAGGGAGTGGCAATGTCATGGTGTGATTCCAAGCATGGTTCTGGAATCAGATAGGCCTGAGCATCTACCTTAGCTGTGTGACTTTGAGAACTACATACCTCTCTGATCTTCAGGGGCCTCATCAGTGAGCTGAGAGTGAGATGCTTTGAATGCGAGCCTAGTGAGAGGTGTTTGGGTCATGGGGGTGGATCTCTCATGAAGGCTTTGGTGCTGTCCTGGCAGTAATGAGTGAGTTCTCACTCCATGAGTTCACACAGTTGATCATTTAAAGGAGCCTGAAATCCCCCCCTCTTTCTCTCTTGCTCCCTCTCTTGCCATAGGACACTCTGGCTCCCCTTCATCTTCCCCCATGACTGTAAGCTTCCTGAGGCCTCACCAGAAGCAGATGCTGGCACTATGCTTCATGTACAGCCTACAGAACCATGAATCAAATCAACCTCTTTTATTTATGAATTGCCCAGCCTCACACATCCCTTTATAGCAACACAAATGGACGAATACAGGGAGTTATTAAGACTCAGGGATGTTCAGAGGATTAAATGAGATAGATCATGTGAAAAACACATGCCACAGACACTGGCACCTAGTAAGGACTCAATAAATGGTACACTAGCTGTTCAGGCTGGAGGGAATGGAAAACATTCCAGTAAATTCACACGGTTTGGGCAAGGGAGAGGATGCTCAGGCTCCTTTGCTCAGGACTTGTACTGCAGGGCCAGCAGCCTCACTCACAGTTGACGTCTTCCTTGCATGCTTCCCTCCTCTGTGCAGGCTTCATCCACTTTTAATGATGAGGAGCAGGTCTGCCTGAAAGCGGCCCCTGGGGAGGGGGAGCGGGTTCTGTATGTGGGCAGTGTTGCTATTTAGGAGGCTTGCTCTCTTACCCAAAAGAGTTTGGGGTTCAGGGGGCCACAGAAAGACTTCATTTGAGTAAAGCATGTGCAGTGTCTGTGCAAACACTCATGCTCTGTGGAATCCAGCCACTTTCAAGCAAGGTCAGCCTGGGTTCTCATAGGGGATTTGAAGCAGGATTCACTTGACAAACATCTGATTTACAAGGAACCTTGAGGGAACAAATTTATTACGGCTTCTCTACTCCAATGCCCCAACAGCTTCCCCTCTTACTCAGAGGAAATGCCAGGTCCTTGCAATGGCCTGCAGGGCCCCAGGTGAGTTGCTTCTTCTCTGCCTTCCTCTCTACCTCCTCCCTTGTTCCTGCCTCTGGGCCTTTGCTCTGCCTGGAATAATCTTCCTCCCCCAAATCAGCAAGATTCACTCCCTCACTTCCTTCAGGTGTTTCCACACATGTCTGCTTCTCTGAGAGATCCTCTTTAAAACTGCATCCAGACCCATCTCTCTCCACTTCTATTCCCTGTTTCCTTTTCATTCATAGCATCTAATATATCATATAGAACCTGGAATCACACTGTTTATTTTCTCTGGAATGCAAGCTCATGAAGGAAGAGGTTGCTGTCTATTTCCTTTATTTTTGTCTTTAGAGCTTAGAGCAATGTCTGGCATGTAGTTGGCCCTCAGTAAGTATCTATGAATGACTGAATAAAGGAAAGGAAGAATGAAGAGCAGGTGTCACCTGCCTGAAAGTGCAGCTCTTGCTGTCAAAAGGTTGAGAGTCTAGAACCTGTCTTCCTCACCCTGGATCCAACAGCAGTGTCTTAAATGCAACCCTGGCCACACCATTCTCCTCTCAGAGCCCCTTATGGGGCCCCTCACCTAATCTGAATACCTACCCCCGGCTTACGCACCTGTCTCCCCACCGCATCTGCCCTTCTGCACCTTGACAGCCCATTGGAATCTCTGAGGAACTTTAAAATACAGATGTCTGGGTTCTACTCCCAAAGATTTCGGTTTATTTGGTCTGGGATGAGGTCTCAGCACAGGCTTTCTTACAGCCTTTTTGAGGTTATAATTGGCATATATTTAAAGTGTACACACTTTAACTACAAATATTTAAAGTGTACACTTTGATATATTTTAAAGTATGTACACTTCTCTTAAATCATCACCACAATCAGGATAATGAAGGTATCAATCATCCCCAAGATTTTCCTTGGGACCCACCCCATGCAGTCCCTCTCTCTTCCCCTCTCTATCCTCTCTCCCCAGGCAACCACTGATCTGCTTTCCCTCACTCTCAATTAGTTTAAAATGTGCAGAATTTCATATAAATGCAATCATACAGGACTCATTTTGGTCTGACTTATTCCACTCAGGATAGTTCACTTGATATTCATCCATGCTATTGCTTGTATCAGTTCCTTCTTGTTTATTGCTGTGTAGTATTCCATTGAAGGGATATACCACCATTTAGTTATTCATTCATCTGTTGATGGACATTTGCATTATTTTTAGTTTTCTGTTCTTACAAATAAAACTGCTATAAACATTTGGGTACAAGTCTTTGTGTGGACATATGTGTTTATTTTCCTTGGAGTAATGCCTGGGAGTAGAATGGCTGTCAGATGGCAGATGTGTCTTTAACTTTTCAAGAAACTGCCAAGCTTTTTGTCTAAAGTGGTTGTGCCATTTTGTCTTCTCACCTGCAGTGTATGAGAGTCTCCATGAGTGTGCAGATTTTTAAAAGATCCTTGGATGATTCTAATGTGGGGTTCGGGATTAGAACAACAGCTCTAAACAGTAAGATCTTTGAGACTGAAGTGGTTCCATGAAGTGATGGAGAGAGAAGGCTCTGCAGCAAGACTGTCCGGGTTCAAATCCTGGTTCTACCACTTCCTAGATGTGGGATGTATCCTCTCTATGTCTCAATGTGTTCAGCTAAAACACAGAGATGATAATAACAGTGCCTGCCTCACGGGGCTATTGTGAAGAAAGAAGTACACAGAATGTACTTAAACCAGCCCCTGGCACATGATCAGTACCTCATCCATATCTGTAATTCTCTTTGAATCTCTGCACTCCTAGTCCCCAGTAAAATTTGTTTGGCGCATGTTAGGCTCCTTGGAGGTAATTGCTAGATGAATGAAGAAATAAGCAACTGGAATAGGACAAGGGCAGAGGTTCTAGAAGCCTTAATGTTTCTATATTCCAGGTTTCTGACTTGTTTTGAGGTAATTTTAGGACTCATCTTCCCACTCCCACCAAGACTTCTACTTTTCTGTTTTTATTTCTGAGAATGGGGACCCCAAGCCTCTTCTCTCCTTCTGATCTATCCTAGCAGATAGATGTACAACCCCTCTCATCATATGAAAGCCTCTGCTCCCAGACCACCGAAGCGGGGCCTTCCTGGCCCTAGATGGTTGACGGGTGGGGTGCTGCAGCACTGGGAGTTCAGGTTACAGAACCAGGTGTGTCTGGCTTTATATTCTGGCTCTCCCCTTAACTATGAGCTGAGTGACTGGGGACACATCACTGGACTTCTCTGTGCTCAGTGTCCTCATTGATGAAATGGCAGTGCTCATAACACCTCTGTAGCAAGACTGTGGAGGATCAGATGAGAACTTGCATTTAGCACTGCGACAAGAAGCACATGGAAAGCCCTCAGGAAACATTTACTATTCTTCTTTATATCTCAAAGGTGCAGAGGCAGAGGGCTGCTTGGCCCAGGCACCTGGACTCTGTCCCTCTGGGTTGCCTCGAATCAGCAAGCTTCTCCTTGGTAAACCTCATGGAGCTTGAGTCAAAATCAGCCAGGATGGGGTTAGAATTCTTCTCTCCACTCATCCTCTTCCCCTCGACTGTGGAGTGAAGGCCCTCCTGCTTCCCACTTTCCACAGAGGGCCTCTTGGGCGAAGGCCTGATAAAGAGTTTAGGGTGATGTGTCTTCCCTGATTTGCAAGGCCTCATCATTCTTGTCATTCCTAGCTTTATAATTTCACTGTCTGGCTCTGAAATTATGCAAGAGAACAAATGCATGCCACACTTAGTGCCATAAACACACAACCTCCAGGTTCTTGTTGAAGAGTCCTCTTGGGTGCTGGTGACCCTCTCCATACCTTCAACTTGCTCCAACCATGGCCATGGGATAAGTATGATGGTGAAGGATGCCCTTGTGCCTCAGCTGATGCTGGGTGCTGTCAGGAAGTGCTCCATAACTGGGGTCCTTGCCTTCAGGGATTCTCATCTAATGCTACATTGACATTAGACATCTAGGCACAATAACCCTCTAAAAATACTTCCTGTCTACCCCAGTTTATTAAATGCAGATAAGAATGGCTACCTAATTTTCAGGGTGCAGTGCTGGATGAAAATGCAGGGCCTCTTGTTCAAAAAATGGTTCATAATTTTAAGATGGTAGTAGCAGAGCATAATACCAGGCATAGGGTCCTTGGTGCCCTGTGTGACCACACAGTTCGTGAACCCATGAAGCTGGCCCTGAATGCGGATAGCCACATTAGGGGCACATCCTTTCCATAAGCCTTATGACTGGCAACAGAAACCTTCTTGACCCCTCAGGATCTTGGGTTCTAGGGGCGTTGTTGTTGCGGCTTATATAACAACTCTGTAAAGTGATAAGAATCTTTATTTTATTGTGAAAAATCGTTTCACAAAATAGAGCCAACTGCCCAGGGTGGTAATGAAAGTGAAAAGTAAGCGAGGGAGTCTAAGGAAGTAATGGTTTCTAGCAAGAAAATAGAAGCTGCGGGTGAATTCAGGAGTGGATGTTGAATTTGATGGTGGCTCTGATTTGCGAGTGTTTGAAAACAAGAAAAAGATGATTTATGAAATCATTTCAGCAAGTGCTTCAGCCAGGGCAAAAATTGCTCATTGAGTGGGAATGAATACTTTTGTGACAGCTAAAAAGGCGGTTGAGAGTGTTGTGAGTATATGCCCAGGAATCCCACGACTCTCTGTGGAAATGCGCTCAGACTACAGCTGGGAGCCAGGTCAACATTTCCATAAAGCACCAGGTGGTGGAGGCAGTCCTGTGGCTGCTGAGCTGACCTTTAAGCTTGAGGAAAAGTTTAAACGTTTCGCAAAGCGTTTTCCCTTGCCACAGGAGAAGTTAATAGGGGCGTGGCATTATTATTCATCATGATTCTATTTCGTCTTAGAAGCTTTAGTTAAACTCCATGTGAATGTGTTGGTCATAATGATGTGGGGCGATGTAGAGGAGAGTATATTTTAGTGGAGAATTGATTTTAATATTTTATAAATGGCTTTGATCTCATATTTATGGAATCATTAAAGGTCTGAAGAGGTCACCGAAACATTTTTTCTTAAGTACATACTTTACAGATTTTTTTTTTAGTAGCAGGGGTAGTCTGTAAAGATATTTGAGGATCTGGGAATGTCAGGTTCTCAGGATAGGCCTGGCTTGAATTCCAAGGCTCCATACACACAGGTAGACATCCACACCCCGGTGTGAACAAATGCATGTATATACTCCTGTTTCATCACCCAGCACACCTGCACCCACAGGTGAACCCAGGCTCAAATGTGCATACCCTTCTTCCCTACACCCTAAAGGTATCTCTATTGATTTCTTTCTCTCCATAGTGATCCACATCCCCCTCTGCACTCCCCACGTCAAATCCCAGCCAAACGTCCATGATGGTCACCCAACAGGTGTTCTAGAGGTATTATGAAAAACAATATATTAACTCCTTGTAACCAGGAAGTCAGGGCTTCCATCTTGGAGGGAATGCCTCAGGGGGCCTTCCCAATGAGATTAGGGCCAATAGGTATGGGGTGCCCCAGTGCCAATGCCTCACTTGGGGCAATGGGTCTCTGAGAAGATCTCAGGTCACATTCTTTGTTTCAGTTTTATTTGCACTTTGTGACCTCCAGTCTGTGAAGAGGAACCTCCACGGGGCAGGATAAACCTTGAGATGAAGGAAGGAAGGCTGTTCTGAAGAGCCCCATCCTCTAGGATAACAGAGACTCAGAAGGATGCCATGTCTTCCTTAGATAGTTTTCTGCAAGGCAGTCAGAAACCACAGATGAGATCCCATCACTGCAGGAGTATTCTTAGATGCTAAAGCATAGAAGCTGCCCATCTCTGCGACTATTTTCAACCCCTGGCTAACTATCACAAGCAAGGAAAATTTGATGGGTCATGGTCTTAGTGTGCCTATGTTAAGCTGACCCTAGATGCTTTCCAGCTACTAATTTATTGGTCTTTGTTAAACCTTCCCTGATACTGACATAAAAAATAAGAGCCCATGAGAGAGAGAGGTTGAATTCTCTCTTTATTCTGTGACCAGCAAAATATAGAGTAGGAGGAGAACTCGCTGGGGCACTTGGATTCAAGGTCCCGCCCCACAACCTGACAGCAAGGCCACATGACAGCCTGAGCTTCAGCTTTCTGGCTTCTAAACTCCTGCTGCGACTGCTGCTGGTATGCAGACCCAATGGGTCAGCAGACACAAAAGCATTCAGCAGCCTATAAATTCCCATGCATGGGTGAGGGGTTATTGATTGCCTAGCAGTGGACCTGGCACTTCTTCCTACTTCAACATAATTGAAAATTCCCTTTATGCGTGTTGAGGGAAGTCCTTATCTCCCATCCATCCAGGAGAGGACACTTCTGCTTTCTTTCTCTCCTCCCTGTCCCTGCCCTTATTTGTTCCTCAAGAAAAAGAGTAGCAACTAGTTATCAAGAACCTGCTATCTATCAAGTGCTTTTTATTAGGAACAGGGTCACTACAGCAATAGTAAAAGGGGCTGACTCTTGCATTTTGTTCTGACTGAATCCGCCTTCTAGGGGGAAAATACACCATCCCTTCCCTGTGGCCCACCTTTTCCCTGTGTGGCCAGCTGGGTCAATCTGGTCAGCCTTGCCCCATGAGTTTAACGGTCTCCTCTTTGGGAGGAAGATGAGAAGCCCCACCCATTTTCCATCCTGGCCTTGTCATAGTCCCACACTTCTGGGAGCCTGTCTAGAAATGAATCAAGCTGGTTCTTTGAGTTCTATTGGGTGAGTTATCTTTGCATCTCATCCTTCCTTGATTTAGAACTCACATGGGAGCTGGGGTGAGTCTTAAGCCCCCTAACTGCTTGCTGACCATCTTTAGAGTTTTTTACAAATTCCAGGTAGCAGATGGCCCCCAAGGTGACTCCCAACAATCCTCTAGCATCTGGTGTTCATGCCTTTGTGTATTTCCATCACCTTTGGTATTAGTGAGGCCTGTGATTTGCCTCTTGCCAACAGAACATGAAAAAGGGGATGGGATGTCACAACCATGATTATGCTACATTGTGTAAGACTCCGTCTTAGCAGATTAGAGATATGTTCTGCTTGCAGGCTTGATGAAGGAAGGGGCCATGTTGGAGAAGCCATGTGTAAAGGAATTGAAGTTGGCCTCTGGGATGAAACGTCTGCCTCTAGAATCTGAGGGTGGCCTCCACCTGACATCCACCTACCAGACACCTGAATGAGCTTGGAATTGATCCCCCTCCAGATGAGAATGCAGCCCTGCCATCACTTGACAGCAGCTTTTTGAAACCCTGCACAGAGGACCCACAAGGCCATACCCAGACCCCTGACCCACAGAAACTGAGAAAGTACATGTGTGTTATTTTAGGCCACTAAGTTCGTGACAATTTTATAATTGTGATTAACTATAACTGTGATTGTTGGTAATTTTGATAATTTATCTGGAACAATAGGAAACTCATACATGCAGCTTGTTCTGGGACTTTACCACCTTGATGCTACTTTTTCAGGCCTCTGCTAGTCTTCAACCTTGTCGGTCACATGTCCCCCTTGGCATGTTCTGGATACATCCTGCCTGTTCTCTAGCTCTCTGGAGTAAGGCCTATAAGTCACTCCCAATGTTGTTCACTTAGAGGTGATAATTGAAACAGTGGGAGTCAGTGAGATCACAGGAGAAAGAACATGGTCAGAGAAGAACAAAACAAGGACCAAACCCTGGAGAATGGCCACACTGTTCAAGGCAGCTGGTCTGAATTGAAATGTGCTTTAAGCATAATACATGCACCCAATTTCAAAGACTGTATGAAAGCAACAATGTAAAATATCGCATTTTACATTGGTCACATTTTTAAATAGTAATATATTGAACAGATGGGGTTAAATAAAGTATACTACTGGATTTGATTCAGTTTCTTAGTTTCTTAGTCTTTTAACATGGCTACTAGAAATTTAAAATTATAGGCCGGGCGTGGTGGCTCAAGCCTGTAATCCCAGCACTTTGGGAGGCCGAGATGGGCGGATCACGAGGTCAGGAGTTCGAGACCATCCTGGCTAACACGGTGAAACCCCATCTCTACTAAAAAAATACAAAAAACTAGCCAGGCAGGGTGGCAGGCGCCTGTAGTCCCAACTACTCGGGAGGCTGAGGCAGGAGAATGGCGTGAACCCGGGAGGCGGAGCTTGCAGTGAGCTGAGATCCAGCCACTGCACTCCAGCCCAGGCGACAGAGTGAGACTCCGTCTCAAAAAAAAAAAGAAATTTAAAATTATAGGCATGGCTCACATTTGAGGTTTAGATCACATTTCTACTAGACAGTGTAATGGATGGATGGATGGATAGATAGATAGATAGATAGATAGATAGATAGATAGATAGATAGATAGATAGATTTTGAAATTATTTATTGAGCAGTTACACATGCCATGCACTATGCTAAGTGATTTACAATTCTACCTCACTGGACCCTACCTTCAGCCTTGTGAATTAGGTATTATTATTTCCATTTTACACATGTGAAAGTTAAGGTTTTGAGAGGTAAGTGACTTTCCTGAGATAACACTAAGAATTCATGAGAAGGCAGAAATTCAAAGCCAGGTCCATCTGACTCCAAAGCCTGTGCTCTTAGCCACCGTGCTGGCTGGCTCCTTG
>NC_045434.1:188688385-188703276 GCF_002776525.5 Piliocolobus tephrosceles | reverse complement strand
GATTATAAGTGACTTTCCTGAGATCACACTAAGAATTCATGAAAAGGTAGAAATTCAAAGCTTGGTCCATCTGACTCCAAAGCCTGTGCTCTTAGCCACTATGCTGGCTGGCTCATTAGATGAATGAATACATGAGTGAGTAAGTGTGTATGCTTCAGATGGTGAAAAAAGGTAGAACAGTTTCAGCTCTTACACACCAGACCTCTAGGCAACAGCAGGCCCCGTGTGGTGATGGTGCCCAAGACTCAATCCCCTCCCTCTTTTTCTCCCTCCCTCAGGAATCCCTGTGTCTACAATCACTAATCCCACCCTCATTCCAGATCTTGCCCATTGTCTCTGTTCCGGTAAAGTGAGGCCAGCTTGTGGGATCTCAGAGTGACATCCAATGGCACCCAAGACTGAGCTCAGGCCTAGGCACCCAGGAGCAGATGATACTACAGGTGCTCTCCTGGCACATTCCTGCCCCCCACCCTTCCTGGCAGGAAAGATCAGATGCCCACTCAACAGGGCAGCTCTCCTTCCCAGCCCATTCCATCCTCAGAAGGGAGATGGCTTCCTCTGAGGCTCACCCCCAGCCTTCAGGGCCTACCTGAGTCCAGGTGTGTGCAGGGACAGAGATGGGCCCCCGGGGAGGGGTCCCTATGTCCATACGTATCCACTTGCTCCCTCCTGCTTCCCTGAGCCTCAGGGCAGGCAGGTGATTTTCCAGGTCACTTAACTGGTAAGTGGCAAACTCTGGATTTGAATCCAGTTCTGTGTAACTCCCGAATGTGTGCTCTGTTTACCATAACCCATGCTGCCTCTCTCCTCAACCAACCATCTGCATTGTTGCTTAATTCCTTCTGCCTCAGTTTCCTCATCAGTAAAATCAGGATGATAACAATCAGGTTGCTGGGAGGATTAATTGGGGTAATGCATATAAAGAGCTTAGCACAGTGCCTGGCACAACATAAACACTCGGCAAATGAGAGCAATGATCATTACCAGAACCATTATCATTATCATTATGGCAGCCCTTGCGGTGTCTGCTGGGACTGGTGGGAAGTCACTGGCAGTTAAGAGGATCTCCTTCAACGCTTCTGGCACGGCCAAGGACACCTTCCTGGAGAGCAGGACTCGTGACTAACATGCGGTGGATGAACGCCAGCCTTTGACCTCCCTCGAGGCCCCACCTGGGCCACATTAGCCGTGACTTCCAGACTCCCTGAGGCCGGCAGAAGTGTCTCACGTGCATGGGTGAGCCAGTGTAGTGGCTTCATGGACATCAACGCCCGTAACCAATCTTCCTCCAGCCTCACAGGTGGGGCAGCCACTGGGTCCAGCCCTGACACTGCTCACAGGCTGGGAGATCTGCATTGCCTCGGGAAACATCGTGCCTGGCTCAGGTCTGTCCCCTGTTCCTGGTTGCTTCAGCTTTTCTGCAAAGCCAGACACGTTCCAATGTCTTTTCTGCAATGTGCGTGGGTGAGAGCAGAGCCACCAGCTTTCGAGCAGCTCTGGGAGTCACATCCTCATGAAAGGACAGAGCTGGGTTTTCTACGTGGAGCACAGTGGCAAGCAGCTGATTACTTCTTGGCCTTTTCTGCAAGCTTGGGAAGGTCACGTGGGATTAGTTCAAGTGCCTTCCGCAGGCTGGGAGGTGCCTGTTTTGGGAGGTGGGTGAGAGGGAGTGCCTCCAAGGAGCCCAAACTCTACCTGACTTCACCCTCTCAGCTTGGTTCCTCAGAGTGCCCTGGGAGCCATGGAGAGTTGATGAGATCTATTCCTCTAAGTCTTCCAAAGAGGCAAAGGAGAATTTGGGTGGTTAGAGAGAGGCAGCACAACTGACTAAATCACAGTTGGATCCTTCTTCCAGCCCAGGAGACAAATACTTATAATATTGATATTTCCATCACTGGTCCTCCCTAGGGAAGCTAGTCGTCACAGGACTGCTGCTTAGGAGGTGAAAGCATTGCTAACGTTCACGACAGCCACTCCTTAAGGATGTCCCAGCGTGGGGCAGGGACCGTGGGAGTGGGTGGTGGGTGGCTGCAGAAAGGGACTCCCTGGGGACTTCTGGACAGCAGCGGGGGCAGTGGGATGAACAGGGCTTGAGAGAACGGAGAAAAGAAAAAGGGGAATGTGGCCCAGCCCTTGCTGTCCCCAAGGCTAAGCCAGGTCCCTGTGTGCTTTCACAACACAGTGCTGCTTTGTGGCTAGCACCATTAGAGTTCATAGTAATTCATTTATTTGATGATTATTTGATTCATAGTTTTAGATTCGAACACACTGGCAGGCTTAATAATACTCCTCACCCCCACCCAGAGATGTCCATGCCCTGATTTCCAGAACATGGAAATATCTTGCCTTACATGGCAAAAGGGACTTTACAGATATCATTAAGTTAAGAATGAGATGGAGAAGTCATCCTGGATTATCCTGATGTGTCCAGTGTAATCACAAGGGTCCTTATAAGAGGGGGGAAGGAGGATTGCAGTCAGTAATAGGGGCTATGACCACGGAAGTGGGAGATCAGAGTGATGGAAGGATGGGGCCATAAGCCAAGCAGGTGGCCTCTCCGAAGCTGGGAAAGGGAAGGAAACATAGTCTCCCCTAGAGCCTCCAGAAGGAATCGGCCCTGCCAACACTTGACTTTAGCTCAGTGAGACTGACTGTGGACTTCTGGCCTCTGGAACTGTAACAGAATAAATCTGTGCTGTCTTAAACCATTATGCTTGTAGAGATTTGTTATAGCAGCCATAGGAAACCAACACACAGACCACGACCTGCACAAGCGCAACTGACTCATCTACTGATGTTTCTCCAAGGCTCAGCACAGGACCTGAAGCAGGAGGACAAGCCTCACAGTTAAAAGACTAAGAGTCTCCATTCAGGTGTCTCCCTTGCAGACTGAGAGATGGCTGAGGTTCAGAGAGGGTAAGCCATCCATCCAAGGGTGCCCAGTTGCAAGTAGGTCTCAGCCTCTGACCCCAAGAGTCAGCTCCCAGCCACCCCTCCTGACCCAGGCCCTGTCTTTCTTTAACCCTCTACTCAACCAGATCCCAGGCCTAGCCCTGCCAGAATCCAGCCCTGCTAGGATCTTCCCCTGCCCACACTATCTGCTTTAGGATGTGCCGGGCCTGTTGCCCAGCACGCTGGCATGTCCCCAAGCTGTGTTGACAGTAGGAAGAACACTCAATGCCAGTAAGCAGACTCAGAGGAGGAGGCAGTGCAGACAGCTGAGAGGGGACATTGCCACCCACTAGGGAAGTCAATGGGGCTTCCTGCACAGGAGATGGGGTCTGAAACGGAATAGGGGAAGGGTCAGCATAGAAGCTAAAGCTGGGTTTCATTATTCACTCATTCATTCAGATATTCATTTACTCCATGAACTGCCCCAGGCTCTGCAGACCCTGAGGGGGTCCTGGGTTGAACCAGACAAGCTTCCTGCCCCAGGGGGCTCCCAGGTCAGGGTATAAGGTAGCTGAGTGTGATAACTGCAGTGAGAAGGTGAAGTGCACCTGGGGAGATGATTCTCCTCTTCTCTTTCTCGCCTGCCTGTTAGTGCAGGAAAATGCACTTGAGGGTAGAAGGAGCCTAAGAAGACTGGTCAGGCACCCTGCCCTTTAGCACGTAAGATCTGGCTGGGGAGACAGGACTCCCACATGAGAAGGGAAGAGCCCCCAGGGTGCCTGAGCAGAGACGGGCTCTCTAGGCAGATGCACTCAGGAGAAGGTGCCTTCTAGTTTGGGGAATGGGGAGTGACCAGGATAGAGCTCAGGTAAAAGGCTCGGTCTTTATAGGAAAGACGTCAACAAGCTGAGAGGGGTAGGAAGAGTCAAGGGATGAATCAGAATAATGGGCTGCTGCAGTTTGAGCACAGAACTGCCCTCTGCTCAGCCAAGTGGATGTGCTGGCCACTTCCCTTCTTCTGCTTCAGCCCCTGCAAGGAGTCTGCAGAGCTGACAGCCTTGAGCAATGGCTTGGATGCTGTAAACACACATCATTCATTTGCCTACCTTAAGGGCAGCTTGTAAGTCTTTCTTTGTGTGTGTTTTCATCAAGAAGTAATCTTTACAACCACGAAAAATGTCCAATAACATTTCTCTCCCTTGGCAAACATCCCCAGTATATCAAAGGCTCAAATACACAATGCAGCGGCTCATAGGGACAGGTGTTGGCGATAGCTTTATAGCAGACTGCAAGAACTGTCTGTTGGTCACGTGGGTTCGCACAAATCTCACATGGTTCCGGAAACGGATAACCCAGCAGCATACAGAGGAGATTCCTCCTACTGCTTGCTCATTCTGCCTTTCTTCTGAAAATGCTCCCCTGAGCCAGGCATGGGGCCAAGCACCACGGACACGGACGTGAGCCAGTCAGGCTGTCCGCAAGGAGCAAGTTTCACTGAATGCTGTGTTAAGTGCTTTATATGTTGCAAAAGTCCCAGAAGGTACTCTAACTATCCCCATTTTACAGGTAAGGGAACTGAGAGAAAGTTAAGTAACTTGCTTGATGTCCCGGGGCTAGTCAGTGGCAGAGGTGCTTTGCTTGCATGGAACTGTGAGTGTTCCCAGGTCAGAGGCTGAGAGTTATTCATCTCAGCACAGGGCTCGACACAAAGCACACCTCAGGGGAACACTGGCAAGTGTTTGAGCATGAGCTTGAAAGCCAGGTAAGGCCCATCTCAGGATCCAATTCCTACATTGCACATTTAAGACTCTAAGTCCCACAGAGTGGAAGGAGTATCTCCAAGGAATGATCTTCTTAGGACTGGAGCTTCCTGGCCCCTTCTACAAGAGTGCACTCAGATGACTGCACACTTTTCATCTTTGAGTGTCCCTAATAAGGCATATGAAGAGGGTACTCTACGGACGGAACAGCCACCCTGAGCCAGGCATGATGCAAGATGCTTGATGCGTCCACCCAGTTCACCTCATAACACTCTGAAGCCAGGCACTTCCCACTGCACAAAGCTCTGCTCAGACTGCCCCTGGCTGGGCAAGTCCCACCCTTTCCTTCAGGAGGCTGGCCTCAGGCTAGGTATAGGAACGAGGACTGGGAGGAGTCACTGTGTCTATTTCCAGGGTCCATGCCCAGCACCAGAGGGCCTGGCCTCTGAGGGTATCCAGGCTGCACTCAGATCTCCTCTGCAAGGTGCAATGGATCCAGGGGTACCCCTCACATAGACTGGAATCCACTTACTGTAATCAAAGGGCTCCTGACAGCTTTAGAGTCATGTATTTATTTTCTGTCTCCTGGGTTAGAGTACAAACAGTCTTTGTCTTGTTCACTGCTATATCCCCAGTGCCTGGAACAGTATCAGGGACATAATATACGGTATTATTTTAAATAAATGAATAGATCATTTTCAGAATTAGAAGACATTCAGTAGATCCATAGATCCTCCCTCTCCCAGGTGTACACACACACACGTACACAAGAGTGCACAAATTTCCCAAGTCCACAGGTTAGGGAATCTCACACAAAGTCTGGCCATCCACCTGGATTCCTTCTGTAATAAGATTCCTGACAGCCAAAACATGGTTTATTCCAAGCAGAGATGATGCTACATGGGTGCCATCGAAAGGAACCACCTGGAGGCCTCCCCTCTGTAGCAGGTGAAGGGCATCTAGAAGCTGGTGCAGCCTGGCTGGACTCCTCTGATGCTCCAGTGGCCTCTGCAGATGCTCTCTCTGTGCATGGCTGTGGGCCTGTTTTGGGGATGTTGAACTGAATCTGAGCTCTGCTTCCCCCTTGACAGGGAGAAACCCAGCAGATAGAACCAGTGTAATTCCCTGCTCCCTCCACCGTTGCCTCTAAGCATGGCTAATGAGTATACTTGACCTCACACGCTCACCCCAGCAGCTCCACAAATGTCACTCAAGATCCCTCCTGACATCCAAATGCAGGGGGCACCACATTTTACGTTAAAAGTTATATCCTCACACATTTCATTTCTCTATTCTCAACGGCAACTTGACGATCATTCCCAACCCTTTGATGCTGAGCCAAGGAACCTGGGCTGCTGTCTAACCTGAGTAGAATGTGCTGATTCAACTTTCAGAGGAAGCTTGGGATGTGGACGGCTGCAGGTCTCCATTTGCCATGGTGAGACCCAGAAGGGGAGCTCATCTGTCTTGGCTAAGGGCTGTGACCGGTGCCAGAGACATGCACAGGGTCAGGGGCAGGAGATGATTTGAGGACTTGGTAAAATGGGTTTAAACAAAGGCTGATGGATCCAAAAGGGGGTGGTTGGGGATGAGGAAACAAAATCTCAGAACGCCCATGGAGATTCCCAGCCTAGGGTGTAACTTTAGCCCTGGGGATCTGGCCTCTGGCCTCATTTCTTCCCTAGCTCCAACCCCAGCATTGCAGCACTATCTCAGCAGGATGCAGGATGCTTTCTCTGCCTTCCTGGAGGACCATCTGACCCAGGGATGTTCATGGAATCTACTCCAGCTCCGAGCAGGGCTGTGGATCAGGAATGCCTGACCCAAGGCAGAAGCAATGGAGGCAACACGACCAGGGCATGATGCAAGTGGTCCAGGAAGGTCTCCTTATTCCAAATCTTTCCCGCTGCCCCATCCAAATGCCTGAGGTTCCACCACTAGAGAACCATTCTTTTGATGAGGCCTCTGGCTCTGCCACAATGTGACACTGGGTAACTTTGAACTGCTCATTGAACTCCTCATTGATAAGGAGTTCCTTATCAATTAGGAATCCTAATACATTCCTCCTTGGGCTGTTTTAAAAGGTAAATGAAGGAATCCATATAGAGTTCCCAGCATAGTTCTTGGCATGTGAAAGGCGTTCGACTGATATTGGTTCTTTACCCCCTCCCTTTAGGTTCCTCATGTGTTGCAGAGTTCGGAGCTTTTCCAGAAAAGAAGTGGCAGTTTATGGGATATGGGGGAGGGTATAGGGGAAACAGAGGACAGAAATTGATTCACAGCTGAGGCTGTTATTCAAGCAAAGCAGCAGAGAGGGACAAAAGTAGAAACGAAAGTTAAAGTTAGAAGGAGAGG
Organism: Piliocolobus tephrosceles; assembly: GCF_002776525.5. Taxonomy (NCBI): domain Eukaryota; kingdom Metazoa; phylum Chordata; class Mammalia; order Primates; family Cercopithecidae; genus Piliocolobus; species Piliocolobus tephrosceles. The sequence goes on along the minus strand of NC_045434.1, from coordinate 188,696,269 downwards.
GGTTAGGAAGTTAGCAAGAAAGGATGGACGGAAACACATCCACCTACTCTGAGCCAGATGCTGTCCAGGGTGCTGGAGGTAAAGAGCTGGCAGGGAATGACCCCCTTCCCATAGAACTCCCAGCCTGGCAGTCGGGCTGGGTGGGGAGTGGGCAGATGGGCAAACAGGCCCAGTGGGTGTGGGTGGTGAGGGAGGTGAGTGGGCAAGAATAGAACCCTGTAGGAACAGGAGATTCAACCCCATGAATGTTCAGATACCCTCCCTATTACCCAGCAAACTCTCCTCGGTCCATCCCTCCATCAGGGCAGTCTCTCTTAGGTCTCACCTGCTCAGAGCCCTCAGTGGTGCTCTGTTGCCTGCAGCCTAGATTCCAAGCAACTCCCAGGGACCCTCAGGGCACCCCATGACCAATCCCCTGCCAACCCCTCACTGTACCTCCCCATCCTTTGCTGCAGCAGGAGCACTGAGCTGTACTCTTGCCAGCTCCGTGCTCCTGCTGCTGCCTCTGTCTGAGATGCCCTGCCCTGACCCAACCCTTCCACACGCTGACCCTGTGGAATAAGAGCCCAAGAAACAGAACCTACAATGGTGGGACTAGAAGCCTCAACTCAGATGTCCCCTCTCCCCAGCCTTCCTCCTGGGCCATTTGTTTTTGGTCAGGACATAAAAGGATATAAATATTAAATTAGAAAAAAACTGCAACAGCTTCTATAACCTACTGAAAGAGTCAACAAAAGCAGGCAGGAGGCCCGGTCAGGGCTAACATGATTCACAATGTGGGAAGGGCAGGCGTGAGGTAGAGCATCACCTCTAAGGCAGACTAAGGCTTGCTGAGAGCTCATCTGGGTCAGCTCTGTCTAAAAACTTTTGTGTGTTGTTTATCCTTGCAGCAACTCAGCGAGGTGGAGACTTTATTATTCCCATTATATGGATAAGGAACTTGAGGAAGAAAAAGGTTAAGCAATTTTCCCAAGGTCATGCAGGTACTGGGGAAGGAGATGAGATTACAACACAGGAAGTCTGACTCCAGAGCCTGTACTCTTGGCCCCACCACATTCAGCATCTCATTATATCTGGTGCTTCAAATTTTGTCTTTGAGAAGCAGCTGGGTGTAATGGGACAATATTCTATTATCCAACATAAGGGTCATTATTTCATTCATTCTCAACATATTATTTAGCACCCACTGTTCTGTGAATCTCTGGTGATTTGGTGCTGAGCATGACACACCATAGAGGGCAGACAGGTAGACCCACAACCCACTCCAGGGCAAGAAAGGTCCTGCTGAGCTGTATAGACAGCCGTGGGAACTCTGAGAGAAGGCATTTCAGCCAGACCTACAGGGTCAGGGTCAGGAAGGGCTTCCTGGGCAGAGTGAGGTCTAAGTTTGACACCTGAAGGATACGCAGGAGTTAATCCAGAGAAGAGAAGGAAGAGTGCTCTAGGCGGTGAGAACAGCAGATGCGAAGGCCAGGAGAGGACACCGTACCTAAGAACTATAGAAACTCAGAGTGGCTGGGGTGATGCGAGAATGCTTAAGAGCCACCTAGCCCTGGCACAGACTCTTCTGTCTCTCCTGAGCCCGCTGCATCTTCATCATCCTCATTGTTTCCAGGAATGAGAGCTAACATTTATTGCATGTCTATGATATTCCAGGCATCATACTAAGCTCTTTGCAAAATCATCTCATTAAATCCACTTAACAACTCTAAGAAGTGAGTACTAGCTGGGGGTGGTGACAGACGCCTGTAGTCCCAGCTACTCGGGAGGCTGAGGCAGGAGAATGGCGAGAACCAGGGAGGCGGAGCTTGCAGTGAGCAGAGATCGCGCCACTGCACTCCAGCCTGGGCGACAGAGCAAGACTCCGTCTCAAAAAAAAAAAAAGAAAAGAAAAAGTGAGTACTATTGCCATCTCTATTTTACAGAAGAGGAAACTGACACATAGAGAGTTAAGTAACTTGTCCAAAGCCACATAGTCAATAAGAATCAGAGTCAGGATCAACCACAGCCATCTCCACCCTCCCATTATTGCAGGTACATATACCTTTCCAGAAGATCCTGGACTTGAACTCCACATTTCTATTGCTCTGCTTGCCCATCTGACATGCTGCTGTCTCTCCTGCTGGTTTACTTTGCCCTTCTCAGTCTTTCTGAGGTTCTCCTTGCCCACTCCCTTGCCAGATCCCCTGCCAGTGAGATGCCCAGGGTGGCTGTGCCCAGTAGGACCTGGCCCCATCACAGCTGCCCGGGTTCCCTTTCTCGTTGTGTCTGAAGCAGGGCGGAGTAGGGGTGGTTGTCAGTGGAGAGAGCCAGACAAGCCTATTTTGTGTTTTCCTAACAGGTTTCCTACGGCATCTTTGAATTTAACAGGACAGAGATAAAGGAGGCATTTCGGCTACCATCCAAAGCAGTCGTCAACCTGCTGAGAAATAGCCCTGCCCTTCCTCCTACTGTGGGTACCAGTATCCAAGGGCACTGCAGGCTCAGTGCTTCCCAAGTGTCATTTCCAGCCTGGCTGGCAGAGCAGTTGTGAACGCCAACCCATTTGAGAGAGAAACCGACTGGTAACAAGAGGCCCTTTCTGGCTTTGTGCGGAGTTCTTATCCCACAGAGCCTAAATCACTACAAGAAAGGAAAGAGAAGGGAGACAGCAGCCATTTTGTTGCCTTCACCGGAAAAGCTTGTATGTGTTTTATGTGTGTGTGTACTTTTGTGAGCCTATGTGTCTGGTGGTGAGTGTGACAGGGTGTCTCAGACTATGATGCAGGGGTTAAGAGCAGGGACTCCAGAGCCCCTCTGCCTGGGTCCAAAGCCCAGCTCTGACTTACTAGCTATGTGACCTTGGGCAACTTCTTTAACCTCTCTGAGCTTCAGTTTAGAGCAATGCCAGGCATCTAGCCAGTGCTTTATAAAGATTGACTATTGTTGTTTTGGGGGGTTTCTTAGTGGGTTTCTGTGTCTGTGTGAGTCTTGGTTCTGTGCCCGCTTCAGAGATCTGTGAGATTTGTGTAGGCAACTTGGTAGATAGAACAAGTGACATGGAGCCAGGGGAGAGCCTTCACCGTGGACCCTTTCCTGGCCAAGGCAGTGGGCACCAGTGGCCAGAACCCTCGACTCTGATCTGGGGCTGGGACTCTGGAACCTGACCAGCTCCAAAATAAAGATATAAGGAACCTTCTGAGAAGTTTCACAGACTCAGACTATCCCACCTGGCATGGTCCTTAGGGATCATCTTAGAACCCAAATCCCTCTTTTATAAATGGGTAAACTGGAGCCTCAAGACCACTGGCTCCTTCCTTGCTGTTGTCTGAGGTAGGTTGCAGGAAGGGTAGCTGTCAGTGCAAAGCACTGGCAGGAACATTTTGTCTTTTCCTAACAGGTTTCCTAGTAGGTCAGGTCTCACAGTGAAACACTGGCTGAACGAAGGAAAGAATCAAGATCTTCTGACTTCCTGGAGAGATGAAGAATGATTCATTCATATACATCCCAAGCATTAACAAGAAAGGGATGACTTGTTCCAGGGCCAGGTACACAGTAGGCACTCAATTAAGACAGCTGCTTTATTTTCTTTGCTTGTGCCTTTGAGGAACTCTCTGTCCATTCGACCATTGCTCCAGTTCCTCCATTCACCCTTCCATCCATCTTACATTTATGAGCAGCTACTACGTGTCAGGCCCTGAACTAGGTGCTAAGCCCCACTGTCTAGAAGATTAGAGTCTAGTAACGGTGGTGGGCAGTCATCAGAAAGCCCAACAAGTATATGCAAATGCTAATCATTGTTCTCACTGAAGATGATGAAATGAAGGAAGATAGAGAAGGATAATCTGATCTTGTCTCTCTGATAAAGTGGTATTGGAACTAAGATCTGAGGGGTGGGGAACTTCCAGAAAGAGGGCCTGGCATGTGCAAAGCTCAGGTAGTGGGATGCGAACCTATCTGAAGAACTGAGGGAAGGTGACATGGTGGAGCATGGGAGGGGAGGGAAAAAGTTACTTAGGTGATCAGAATAGAACAGGTGAATCAGTCTTGTTTGTGGGCTCATGAAAGATCCCCCCGGGATGTCTTGGGCACACTTTGTTGGGAGAGAGGAGAAAGTGCAGGGACCCAGTACTGCAGAGGCAGTGGGTGATGTGAGCGCTCCGAGGCTCTTCTACTCCCCAGATGCAGCCTCTGCTCCGGTTGTTTTACAGTCCTTACTTCCAGTTGTTTGCAGTTCAACAGTCCAGCTATTTGCACCACTTCCCACTTATTTTCAGGCCTTATCCTCAGGAATGTGCAGTCACAACCCCAGCTGTTCATAATCAACTTCCCAGCTGTTTGCAGCTTCCACCCTCAGCTCTGTGCAGTCCCTTCCAGCTGTGTGCAGTTGCCATCCTCGTTATTTGCAATTTTCATCCCCCTTTGGGCATCAGGTAAGGCTTGCTCGAGAGTGGTTCTAACAACAAGACTCATTACTATTAGCTTATAATTGAGTACCTGATTTATGCTAGGGCCTGTTTTGAGTACTTTTACCTATACTTTCTGATTTGATCGTCATAATAACCCCTTCATTTGTTCATCACATATTTCTGTCCTACTCTGTATCTGGCCCTGGGCCATGCACTGAGTATACACTAGAGACCAGAACAAGATATGTTGCCACTCTCCTGGAGCTTTCAGTCTCATGAAGGAGACAGGTGCTCATACAGCAATGACACTGCCAAGTATATAATCATAGAGCCGGACAGGCTCATGAGGGAAGCAAAAGCATTTGGGCTGGACAGGCCATCAGAGGGGAACCCCTGGGACAATGAATCTGGAGCTGAGAGCTGAGGAATGGGCACAGTGAGATTCCGCTGGGGTGGGGCTGGAGGATGAGAAGCACCCCCAGGCAGAGGGGGTCCCCTGTGCAGATGCTTCGGAGGGAGGGCTGAGAAGGGGCAGGGAGGGCAGTATGGGAGGCCTGTGGAAGTCAGGCTGGGTGCCCTGATCAGGCTGGCTGTGAGTCTGTCGATTTGTGCTGAGGGCATGGGTGAAGGCAGAGAAGGCAATTTAGAGCTACTGCAGCTGTCCAGGTGAGACAAGATGGAACCTCAGGCTAGTGGGTGACAGGGGACGGTGAAGAAAGTGGAAAGTGGACAGAGTCAGAGACATTCAGGAGGCAAGCAGAACTGGGTAATGGAAAGATCAGTGGCCAAAATGACTCCCACTTTTTTGGGGGGGCTACTTGATGAACAGAGGTTCCGTCCTCTGAGCTGGGAGCACCAGAGGAGAACCAGGGTGGGAGGAAGGAAGAGCCGGAGCACAGGAGACATTGAGAAACAAACAGACCTTTGCAAAGGGGCTGCACAATGGCATAGAGCCCAGGCCCTGGGCTCTGGAGCCAGACTCTGTGCTCCAGTCCTGACCTTCTATCTTCTAGTAGTTTGTCCTTGAGAAAGTCATTTAACCACACCGTGCTTCAGTTTCCTCATTAGCAAACTGTGGAAGGGAGGGGAGAGGTTATCCTGAAGCTTCTTGGTCCGGGAGTATTTTAAATGAGTTGATGAATCTATCGTAGGCACTGTATGTCCCCAGACTCTAGGTTAGTACGTGGCACATGGTAGGAACTCACTCAATTCTTGTTGAATGACTGAATGAATGATGGACCCACGAAGAGACTGCTGGGATGGGTTATAGGAGACCCGCCAGTGGGTGGAGGAAAGGATATCCCTGGCAGAGGTAGCCGCAGGTACACAGGCAGAGATGCCCGCAAGGACATGGCACCCTCAAGGCTCTGGACCTACTGTGGCCTTGGTGGAGCATAGGGCACGGGGGGGCTGGCAAAGATGCGGGTGAAGGGGCAGGCAGAACCTAGCTCTAGCTCATGAAGGCTTTGTACATCCAAGGCATCTGGACCAGACCCTGGGAGTCCAAGGAGTCTTGGGGGACTCAGAACAAGGGATGGCAGGGCTAGCGGCCCAAGAAGGATGAATTAAAGGGGAGTGAGATGAGGAGCGTAACACTTCTAAGAAGGCAACATGTGAGCAGAAACCTGCAGGAGCTTGGAAGTGGGGACCTAGCTCTCTGCAGATCGGCTGTTATGGGAAAAGCCTGATTGTCAGAGCCTCCCATTGCCAGCCCAGCTTCTCAGACGCTCTCTTAGGGTTCTATAGTTGTACCCTCTGCAGAGGGAGATTGGAGGCAGGGAGCTGCTTAGAAGGCACTGCAACAATCCAGGTGGGAGATGGCTCTTTAAAAAAAAAATCAATGATTATTTTTTGAGCACTTAGCAGATGCCAAGAACTTATTCGGGGCCTCATGCTCCAGGATGTGGGCAATCCAGCTGGTCTAATCACCTGCCTCTCCCTTCCTTGCCACCTTTCTTGGGACATCTCTCTACTTGGGAACATTTTTCCCTGTGGGAAGGTCTAGCGGGCAAGAAGGGAGTAAAGAACTGGCATCAAATCCTCGGGGACTGGTTATGTAGAGAGTAATTTCAAAGAGTCTGCAGGAAAATTTGCAGATCTGTTCTGTAATCTGCAAGACTGCCTCTTGTTGGGGACAGACCTGGTTCTCACAGAACGTCTTCTGTCTTAGTCTATCTCTCCCTGTAGCAGAAGGATGTCTTGGTGGTCAAGGCTAAAGTGAGAACTTGTCTCTCTGATAAAGTGGTATCGGAACTAAGCTGCAGGTCACAGGCATGTTTTCTCCCCAGCCCATCACCCATCCCACTACCCCTAAGGTCAGAGACATCAGAGGACAGGATCTCTGGAAAGGAGAGAAAGATGTTTTGAGGAAGCTCGTTTCTGCGCATTTATTTGGCAGCCTGCCTCCCTGAAGCTGTTAGCAGAGAGTAAGCATTAACATCTCAAGGCAGACGAGAGACTTGCACCATAACCAGGAGTGCTATGAAAAATGGACATAGGCTGGGTGTGGTGGCTCATGCCTGTAATCCCAGCACTATGTGAGGCCAAGGCAGGTGCATCACCTGAGGTCGGGAGTTCAAGATCAGTCTGACCAACGTGGTGAAACCCCATTTCTACTAAAAATACAAAGAATTAGATGGGCGTGGTGATGCATGCCTGTACTCCCAGCTTCTAGGGAGTTGAGGCAGGAGAATTGTTTGAACCTGGGAGGCAGAAGTTGCAGTGAGCCGAGATCGCACCATTGTACTCCAGCCTGGGCAACAAGAGTGAAACTCCATCTCAAAAAAAAAAAAAAAAAGGGGGGGGGGGGCAAAATTGACATAGCTTGGGCCTTCCCCTGCTCCTGAGTCAGAATCTCATGGAGCAAGCCAGGGAATCTGCATTTTGACAAGCTCCTCAGTGATCCTGATTTAGACTAAGGCAGTGCTTCTCAAACAGTGTAGAGATCACTTGAGGATCTTGTAAAGTGCAACAGACTGATTCACTCAGTGTGGGGTGGGGGCTGAGTTCTGCATTCCTAACAAGCTCTCAGGGGTGCCCATGCAGCTGCTTCTCAGATCACACTCAAAACAGCAAGACACTCAAGTGTGAAGCTCTGGTTTCCAAACTTGCTTTTTAAGAAAACAAATCCCTCCCAAAAGAAATCTTGGTCTGAGTGCAACGGCTCAAGCCTGTGCTTTGGGAGGTGGAGGAAGAAGGATTGCAGGAGTTCCAGACCGGCCTGGGCAACACAGCAAGACTCTTTCTTTACAAAAAGTAAAAACATTAACCAGGTATGGTGGCATGCACCTTTAGTCCCAACTACTCGGGAGGTTGAGGTGAGAGGATCCCTTGGGTCCTGAAGTTGAAGGCTGCAGTGAGCTGAGATTTCTCCACTGCATTCAAACTTGGGTGACAGAGTGAGACCCTGTCAAAAGAAAAAGGAAAGGAAAGGGAAAAGGGGAAGGAAAGAAGGAAGGAAGGAAGGAAGGAAGGAAGGAAGGAAGGAAGGAAGGAA
>NC_045434.1:188587740-188688375 GCF_002776525.5 Piliocolobus tephrosceles | reverse complement strand
GAAGGAAGGAAGGAAGGAAGGAAGGAAGGAAGGAAGGAAGGAAGGAAGGAAGGAAGGAAGGAAATCTCACACAGAACCCCAGAACCCCAGTGTATAAAAGAGGTGATGCTAATATAAAAGTATTGCACAAATGGGTAATGATTGCTTAACCTGTCAGTGAAAACAAGGCAGCTTTGATGAAGACAGAGGCGTGGTGTTAAAGGTTCCCATCGCTATTGTACGTGGACCTCAGAATCCATCATATTCAAGCCAAGTGTGTGCAGTAATGCTTCAAGGCTGCACCAGCAGGTCGACGGAGGGGAGGTTGTCCTGGAGGGATGGAGCCCTGGGCTGTCTCCCTTTCACTATGGAGACTCAAAGCTCAGGACTTAGCCTTCCTTCCCCATCCACCCCACCCCTCCCTGGGAAGCAGTCACAGCTAAATTTAGCTGGGAGCTAGGCTTTCTAGGGGAGGCGAGAGTGAGAGGGAAGCTGTGAGAAACAATTGTTAGTGCACACTGCAGTCCACAATGCCAGGCACACTAATTAGTGGTTTGGCAGCTGGGGAGGACAGGAGGGACTGTGGTGGGCCAGGCCCTGAGGCTGCCCAGGCTCCTCTGGAGGAAGGCAGGACGTAGCCACGTCTGCAGAGCCTGGCAGAGAGGTGGAAGTGGCCCATCTGTTGGGAAGGCATGGGGCTGGCAGGAGGGTGCTTGTAGGAAAGATTAAGCCAGTGGAGTCGAAACGTGCCCGAGTGTGAATCCTGGTGCTGCCACTTGCTCACTGTGTGTCTCTAGGTAAGTTGTTTAACATCTCTTGGCTTTGGATAAAAAAAGGACACTCAGTACTTTAAGGAGGTTAAGTGGGATAATGTATGTGAAAGTCCCTGCTCCCCAGTAGATCTTGTGCCTTTGTTTTTCCTGGCTGGAGGTCAAGGTCCTTGGTGCACTGCCAAGCTTAGTCCTGCTGGTACAAACCTGTGCTCCCTTTCAAGCCTCCAGTCTATAGAGCAGAGGCCAGGAACCTCTTTGATCGCCCCACCCTTAGAGGAATGCATGGGGCCTCAGTCCACTCACCGGCTGCCAGGGCACAGCGACTCATGCTCATTTGGAAAGAGCAGTCACTCTCTGCTCTAAGTTGTTTCCCTTGTCCAACCCTTCAGCATCAATTAGCACCCTGGATGGAAACGCTCCATTAATAAGTCTGACTGGCCCAACCCAGGGAGCTCCTTGAGGGCAGAGGTGGCACCTCATTCACCTCGGCACTACCCCAGTCCAGCCCAATGCCTGCCACAGAGCTGGCACCAGCCAGGATTACTAGAATGACAGCAGCCAGTTCCTTTCCTCTTTACATATTTACGCCCAATAATCCCTTCACTTTGAAGCTCTCCACTCAGCCCCGGCTTCTGGGGATACAAGGCCCATGCCCTTGCAGCGACACTGTCCTCCTTCACTTTCTCAATCCATGTCCTTCGGTACCTTCCCAGTGCTGCTCAAAGCTTGCCTTCTGCAGGAAATCCTCCCTCCTTGGGTAGCCAGGGGCAAGGGAAGGGAAACTAACATGTAACGTCCTTGGCATAGCGAGGAGTCTTCACATCACCCCTAGAAGGGATGTATGCTTGCCATGCCCATTTTACAGCTGAAGAAACTGAGGCCCAGAGACGCACAACATCTTGTGACAGAGTGGGTAGGTAGAGCCAGGCATCCAGCCCAGGCCTGCTTGTTCTCAGCGCCCTCTCCAGAACTGGCTGCCTTCCTGCTTCCCTGCTGGGCCATGACTCAGCCTGTTCCCTAACCCCAGTTTCTCTCAGAACTTCTGGCCTCTCTCTGTGCTGTATTTGCTAATAGCTTAAAGTCCTTCCAAGTCTGCTTTCCTGGCTTCAACCCCAAGCTGCCACAGTCTCTCAGACAGGGCTCCTGACTAGCTCTCTTTTCCAAATGGAACACCTGGAGCATAATGCAGGGCATTGGGCATGATGGTAAACAGACCTTCGTTAGCATGGACTCCAGGGCTCCTTTCTTCCTCTGTTCTGGGGCCAAGGCAGGGACATGCAGCCCCTGACTCCAACATGGCACAGTAGGTGCAAGCATCTGGAGGAGGTGAGAAAGGCAGCATCCTTCTCGTGTGGGTGTAAGGCTTGCAGGAGGGGCTGCGGGGTCTGCTGGCTCCAGGTTGCAGGTAGAAGATACTGGCCACGGCCGATGGCACAGCAGGGATGGGGGCTCAGCCAGGCATTGGAATCCCTCTGCTCAGAGGGGCTAAGTTCATCAAGTAGCCAATGAATGCACAGACCTTTCCCCACAATAGAAGACAGCCTTGAATGGTAGACTCTGGAGACACATAGGCCTGCATTCAAGTCCTTGTTCTTCTACTACCTTATTCCATAACCTTGGACAATTCCCTTATCTGCAAAACAAGTAATGATACCCCCTATGCTATAGGTGTGTTGTGAGAATTAAAGGATACTAGAAACAACTAACATTTACCAATCACATGGTATTACACTATTCTATGTGTTATACACATACTAGATAATTTAATCCTCATAATACTCCAAAAGGTAAGTTTATTTATTTTTTTTACAAAAACTCTACACTTTTATTTCTCACATATACAGTTTGTTATTAATGTCAATTTATATCTATTAATATCATGTATCTATTAACAAATTATTATAGCTTTAGTTATTGTTAATACTTTTGTCTATTATCTTTTTATATTAGAGTTAGAAGTGATGTACACACTGTCAATTACAGGATTAGAGTATTCTGAATTTTACTATATACTTATCTTTACAGTGAGTTACACATTTTCATATGTTTTCATGTTACTAATTAGCATCTTTCATTTCAACATGAAGAATGTCCTTTACTCTTCTTATAAGGCAGGTCTAATGGTGATGAACTGGATGCAGCTAGAAACCATCATTCTCAGCAAACTATCTCAAGAACAGGTAAATTTATTACTATCAACATTTAGCAGAGGAATATAGAGTTGAAGTGAAGTGCCCAAGGTCATCCTGCTCGCAAGCGCTAGTGCTAAAGTTTTAACCCAGGAAGTTGGGCATCAGAACCCAATGTCCTAACCAGTATATTAAACATTTAGTAGCACGCTAGGCAAAAGTCTGACACAGAGCAAGTATTTGTTTAGATACCTCCCAGGAGTATCTCTTCCATCTCTGTTGTCAATTGTAATTCCTCTGTGGATAAATTGCAAGGCTTGACCTCCCACCCAGATCTCCTTCATGAGCTTCAGACCTTCAAGTGCAATTAAGTCCTAGACATTTCTACCAGGAGCACCTCACCCTTGCCGTGCCTCCAAACAGACTCTTCATCACTTTACTCATGAACTCACCTATTCCAGACCTGTTCTTCCTCCTGTATCCCCTAAAATCAGTAGCACCACCATGTCCCTGTGTTCAAGTTAGAAACCTGGAGTGTCCAATATTCTTTCTCCCATCCCCCGGCATCTCCACTGCTTTAATTCACACCTGCATCATATCTTACCTGACCTACTGCAACCGTCCTCTAGGCTAAACTCTGCTTGTCTCTCATTCCTCACTCCCCCAAATCCAGTAGCTTTAGCCATTCACGGAGCTCTCCTGTCTGCAGGGCAAAAACTTCATGTACCAAGTGCATTTACGACTTTTCTTGAGCTAGCTCCTGCTGAAGCAGTAACTTGGGCCCATTCATTTGTTCATCTCTGCCTCCCCAGAGTCTAGTGCAGTGGCAGGCACACTTACTGGGCTTAATACATACCTTTTAATTAAAGAAATAAATGAAGGAGTGAAATCTGCTAAAGTCACTCCCTGCTGTCAGATGCAGCTTCGTGAGCAGTGGCTGGAGTAGCCAGGACATGGAGGAGACCCGACTGACATCTGATGGTACGTGAACTCTGCAGAGGGCCCTTGTCACAATTGTAGACCCCTAAGGGAGTGTCTGAGAAGGTGGGCTGGGAATGGGAGGCTCTGGCAATCAGGGTCTCCACTTAACAGCCCATCTGCAGAGAGCCAGGCCCTCACATCCCCCATCCTACAGGCCTCTGCTCAAACGTTGCCTTCTTAGAAATGTCGCCCTCTCTGTTTCACTCCAGAATGTCCTGCCACTCTCTGTTTCCTAACCCTATTTTAGTTATCTTTCTAGGGCCAGGTCTACTATTATTATTTTGGGTTAAGTTGTTGATTGTCTCCATGAGAGCAGGGACTTGTTCCACTTTATTCAGGACTGATGGCCAGCAATTAAAACAACACCTGACATGTCACAGAAAATCAACAAATACTTGTTGATGGAAAAAAATACTAAAACAAGGAGGGGATGCTGATAGGGAATCAATCGTGTTGTATCTGCATCTTATTCAAAATATGATCTGCCTTGTCAACCAATGGTGCTAGAACAACTGGATATTCACACGGGGAAAAAAATGAAACTCAGCTCTCACTTCACCCCATACACAAATATTAACACAAAAGGTATCAGACATCTAAATGTATATACAAGCTAAAACTATAAAACTTGTGGAAGAAAACAAGAGAAAACCTTCATGGCTTTGGGACAGATAAAATTCTCTCTCTCCCTCCATATATATATGGATGCATAAACAAATTATAGTATATTAATATATACGAATTATATATAAATAAAACACACATACATATAATCTTATAACTCACTAATAAGACAAACAATTCAATTTAAATGGGCAGAAGCTTGAACAGATGATTTCCAAATGGTCAATAAACAGGTTAAAAAAAATGTTTATCCTCATTAGCCATCAGGGAAATGCAAATTAAAACCACAATGAGATACCACCACACACCCATTAGAATGGTGACAATTTAAAAGAGTAAAGGTATCAAGTTTCAACAAGGGCATGTCCACCATACATGGCTGATGGGAGTGTAAAATGGTATAACTACTTTGGAAAACAGTTGAGCAGTATTTTATGTAAACAAACACTTACCACACAACCTGGTAATTTCATTCCTAAGAATTGACCCCGAGGAAATGAAATATATAATCACACAGAGACTTATATTATATGAATGCTCATTCACAGCAGGTTTACTTATAATGACCCCAAACCAACAACCCAAATTTTCACCAAAAGGATATTTGGATGGATATAGAAATTATGGTATATGAATAAAACGGAATAGTTTTCAGCAGTAAAAAAATGAATGAACTCCTGATACACACAACAACACAAGAATGAATCATCATCATTATACTGAAAAAAGTCAGACACAAAAGAGTATATATTGTATGATTACACTGTACGATTCCGCTATGTGAAACTCTAGGAGAGAGAAATCTAATCTGACGTGACAGAAAGCAGATCAGTTACCTGCAGTGAGGGATGGGAGGAGAATGACTAAGAACCAGCACAAATAAACTTTTTAGGGCGATGGAGATGTTTATGTCTTGATTGTGGTGGTAGCTAGACGTATGCATGAACCTGTCAAAATGCACCAAACTGTACACTCCAAAGTGGTGTATTTTATTGTATACTAATTACATAACAATAAGAGTGATTTAAAAATTTAGACTTTGGGAGGCTGAGGCTGGCAGATCACCTGAGGTCCGGCATTTGAGACCAGCCTGGCTAACATGGTGAAACCCCGTCTCTACTAAAAATACAAAAAAATTAGCCAGGCATGGTGGCATGCACCTGTAATCCCAACTACTCAGGAGGCTGAGGCAGGAGAATCACTTGAACCTGGGAGGTGGAGGTTGCAGTGAGCTGAGATTGTGCCATTGCACTCCAGGCTGGACAAGAGCAGAACTCCATCTCAAAAAAAAAAAAAAAAAAAAAGAAAAAAGAAAAAAAAAATTTAGACTAGGTATCAAAAAAAGTGATAGGATATAGTAGTAATGTAAGATATGTAGTAGTCAGAAGTCCAAAGATCCATTCATGGGCTGTGAGCTCACTCCTGGAAAGGGAGTTAGAACCAATTAAACAGTTATTTAATTTGAATTAATGAGGATTCACCCCATTTAAGGTGATGAGAGTGTTGCAGGAAACACATTACTCTCCCTTCACCCCACACTTTCTGCACATGGGAAGCCCGATTCTGATAGGCCTATTTCCTCACACTGTTTGCTGCTCTGGGGCGGTCTCTTCCACACCCTGGGGAGAGGCTATGAAGAGAAGAATCAGTCACCCCAGACTCAAGGGACTTGGGAAAAACAATGGGCTCTTCAATCATACCTATCTTGATCCAAACTTCAGCTCTGCCTCGTCACTTGATCTCCTCATACCTTACATTCTTAAATGTAAAAATCTAAGACATTTAACAGTGCCAGCCTTAGGCTGAGGCCAGGGCTGAGCCTACTGAGCTCACTCAGTTACCTCCTACCCTTTCCTGTCTCCTCCAGATTAGGGTTGCCAGATAAAACATACAACCCCAGCTAAAACTGATTCCCGATAAAAATGAATAATGTTTTAGTATAAGTAAATATTGCATGGGTCATACTTATTTATATTAGAATATTGTATGAGACGTATTTATGGTAAAATAGTATTTGTTATTTATGTGAAAATCAAACTTAACTGGGTGTTTTGGGGTTTTTTCCCCTCTTTTTTAAAGACAGGGCCTCTGTTTGTTGCCCACACTGGAGTACAGAGGCATAATCTTAGCTCACTGCAGCCTAGAACTCCTGGGCTTAAGTGATCCTCCCAAGCAGCTAGGACTACAGGCACTCGCCACCATGTCTGGCTGATATTTTTCATTTTTTTGTAGAGACAGGATCTTGCTATGTTGTCCCAGGTGGCATGGAACTCCTGGCCTCAAGCAATCCTCCTCCCTCAGACTCCCAAAGAGCTGGGATTACAGGCATCAGCCACCACCCCTGGCTGTGTCCTGTATTTCTAACTGGAACATCTGGCAACCTTATTCCAGGTGGCTCCTGATACACCATCCTTGAATCTTTAGGGTTCCAGAGAACACTGAAACCTTTTAGTTTACTGCTGCACATCCTATGTGAACTTGAAGTGTGGGCTAGAAAATCTTGGAAATTCTTCCATCGAAATTGAGAAGAGAAATGGAATAGGTGGAGTAGAACCCAGCAACAGCTACAGTCATGGGTCTCCCTGTCTCTGCCAGCTTTGCAACAGGATCAAACTCAGCTTACTCCAGAAGTGCATGCTAAAAAAATTAGTTCAACCATTGTGGAAGACAGTGTGGTGATTCCTCAAGGGTCTAGAACTAGAAATACCATTTGACCCAGCCATCCCATTACTGGGGATATACCCAAAGGATTATAAATCATGCTGCTATAAAGACACATGCACATGTATGTTTATTGCAGCACTATTCACAATAGCAAAGACTTGGAACCAACCCAAATGTCCATCAGTGACAGACTGGATTAAGAAAATGTGGCACATAAACACCACGGAATACTATGCAGCCATAAAAAGGATGAGTTCATGTCCTTTGTAGGGACATGGATGCAGCTGGAAACCATCATTCTCAGCAAACGATCGCAAGAACAGGAAACCAAACATCGCATGTTCTCACTCATAGGTGAGTGAGGGAACTGAACAATGAGAACGCTTGGACACAGGGTGGAGAACATCACACACCAGGGCCTGTTGTGGGGTGCGGGGAGGGGGAGGGATAGCATTAGAAGATATACCTAATGTAAATGATGAGTTAATGGGTGCAGCACACCAACATGGCACATGTATACATATGTAACAAACTTGCACATTGTGCACATGTGCCCTAGAACATAAAGTATAATTTTTAAAAAATTTTAATTTAATTTAAAAAATCCCCCTGAACGGGAGACAGAGGAAGACATGGTCTTGCTGTTCTGCAGAGGAATACTGGATCTGGTGAAACACCACTAGGAGTCAGAAAACAGCTCTAGGCAGAGGGACCTTGGGCAAATCATTTAAGCTGTCTGTCTCTGACTCAATAAAATGGGCCTCAAAACAAAGTTAAAATAGAAATTACACAGTAGAAAAAGAAAGCCATAATACATATAATGGACAACACAGTGATACTCGGAATATATTAAGTGCTCCAAGTCAATAAAAAAAGGCAAATAACCCAACGGGGGAAAAAAAAAAAAAATGGGCAGGAGATATGAACAGGTAATCCACTTGAAAAAAAATCACAAAAACAAATAGAGGGTAAGTATACAAAAAGAGGCACGGAGTTGCTAATCAGGAAAATGCAAATCAAAACAACAATGAGATAGCATTATCTGACAATCAGATTGGCAGAAATGAAAAAGCCTGATAAAATCTAGTGTTGGGAGAGGGTGGGGGAATCAACCCAGGTGGTTAGTGGGAGTGTAAACAAGCTTTGGGGAAGACAATCTCACAATAACAAAATTACAGCCCATATAGTCTCTGACTCAAAAATTCCACTCCTCACTTTCCATCTGATAGACATTCTTATATAAGCTCATAAACGTGCATTGATGATGGTACTCATGACAGTACGGCTCATCGAAGCTTCGACCTCCCCCCTCAGCCTCCCAGGTAGCTGGGACCGTAGGCATGCGCCACCATGTTCACCATGCTCACCACGTCCAGCTAATTTTTTGTATTTTTAGTAGAGACGGGGTTTTGCCATGTTGCCCAGGCTGTTCTTGAACTCCCGGGCTCAAGCAATGCACCCAGCTCAGCGCCTCAGCCTCCCAAAGTGTTGGGATTACAGGCATGAGTCACGGCACCCAGCCCTAGCATGGCTTTTTTTAACGGAGATCACTGGAAGCAACTTCAATGTCCATGAATAAAATGTTAGATAACTCGGCCGGGCACGGTGGCTCATGCCTGTAATCCCAGTACTTTGGGAGGCCGAGGTGGGCGGATCATGAGAACAGGAGATCGAGACCATCCTGGCTAGCACGGTGAAACTCTGTCTCTACTAAAAATACAAAAAAAAAAAAAAAAATCAGCTGGGAGTAGTGGGGGGAGCCTGGGGTCCCGGCTGCTTGGGAGGCTGATGCAGGAGAATCCTGGTGTGAACCTGGGAGGCGGAGCTTGCAGTGAGCTGAGATTGTGCCACAGCACTCCAGCCTGGGCAACAGAGCAAGACTCCATCTCAAAAAAAAAAAAAAAAAAAAAAAGTTAAACAACTCATGGCACAGAGATGCATAGATCCACCAGGAAGAATGAATATGAATAGAGAAAGAGCTCTAAAGACATATGACATGAAAAAAAGCAAGTTCCAGAATAGTACATCTTGTATTGTCCCACTTATGTAAAAAAGTATGACTATGTCTGCATATGTATATGTGTATTGTGTGCACATGTATGTCTCTATATGTATATGTCTGTGTCTATGTGTATATCCCTATCTAGATATATTTACAGTGGTGTGAATGTATAGAAAAGAATCTGAAGGGTTACACATCAATCCATGAACCCTATAAACCTCTGAGAGGGGAGGGCAGGAGAGGGCTGGTGAAGGTGGACCTTCAGTTTGTAGTTTGCATTGTTTGAAAATTTTATAGCAAAATATACTATTAACATTTATTTTTATTATTTAAAAACTTGGTTTACAGAACCACAACAGGTCACACTGGCTCCCTCCCTCACCTTGCTTTTGTCCATCTCATTCCACCAGTGCTACTGATTTCCACTTGCCTCTTCTCTCAAGAAGGGCTTCTGTCTTTGGGAGTCCTTGGGTTTGTGTTCTCGACCCCATCTCAGCCGCCTCTGCCCACTCTGTGTCTGCTGGGCCCTTCTCTATCAGGAAGTCCACACTTCTACACCCTCAGCCAGCCCCTCCCTCTCTCTCTCTCGTCACTTCTTTTTTCCTTTGCTACTTCTGCCTCCAGCCACCTTCTTGCTTTGCTCTTCTTATGACCAATAATATTGAAAAAGAAATGCCTTCCTTTGCCTATGTCTCCCATGATTCATAACTCTATACTATCTAGTTTCTATCTATTCCTATCACATTAAGGAAACACTTCCTTGGAAGTCCCCCTCCTGGCTGCCCCACCCAGTTGCTTTCTCTCAAAACTCACACTCCTAGACCCCCTTGGAAATATTTACCACTACTCTTTTGCTTGTTTGCAGTGGCCTCCCCTGCCCACCCCTTATATCCATATTTTATCCTTTCTTCTTTGTACCATTCAAAGGCTGCCCCTTGCAAGAAATCTAGCCCTTTCTTTCTAGTAAGTCCAATGTCCTCCTTAGTGTCTGACTTATAACCACCTTTCAATGTGAATGGGTTAAATGAAAAAGGTCATGTTCTGTTAAGAAGGCTTTTGCCCATGGGTGGAGACAATTCTTTGACTCCAGGATGTGTGAATTAGTGAAGGGAGACACTGGAGGGCAATATCTTCACCTTTAAGGGTGAAGATACCCTTAAAGGTATCTGGGGGAGAGATAAAAAGATAATTGAGGCAGAGCCAGTAGGGGGATCTGAAAAGGGGGGTAAAATTTGAGGGATTTTTCAGAGGTAGAATAAATAGGACATAAGAATGCATTGGATCCAGGGGGGTATGCTGTGGGTTATGGGAGTGGCATAGGTGAGTGAGAGGAAGAAGGGAGAATGAGTGACAGGCAGGCAAACTTCACTGAGCTGGGAAGGCCTGTCTTCCCCCGAAGAATCCCCTCTTCCTCCAGAGCCAGCTCAAGGACCACTACATCCCACTAGGCCAGCTCTCCCAATCCCATGCTCACAGCACCATGAATGACCATTTTCAGAGTTGTCTTTTACATACATTTAGGGGCTCTTTGATTAATGTCTGTCTCCTACTCTCTCCTTTAAGATCCATGAAAGGAAGGATTGTACCTATTTTTGTTTTTCATTATATTTCCAGAGCCCAACTCAGTACCCAACACATAGTAGATATTCCATAAATATTCATCTTTTTAAAAAAGGAATTTAGTTAATTCTTAGTTAAAATGCCCTTCACCCTTGAACCACTTCCCTAAACCCACTTCTACTTCTCGAACACTGATGGGCCCAGGAATCTAATCTCACTGGCCTCATTCATAGATCAGTTGGTTTACATAGTTAAGGCATATTTCCACTGGGCACGAAGGCTCACGCCTGTAATCCCAGTACTTTGGGAGGCCAAGGCAGGTGGATCACGAGGTCAGATCGAGACCATTCTGGTCAACACAGTGAAACCCCATCTCTACTAAAAATACAAAAATTAGCTGGGCATTGTGGTGTGTGTCCATAATCTTAGCTACTCAGGAGACTGAGGCAGGAGAATCGCTTGAACCAGGGAGTCGGAGGTTGCAGTGAGCCATGATCATACCACTGTACTCTAGCCTGGTGACAGAGCAAGACTCTGTCTCAAAAAAAAAAAGAAGTATTTCCATGAGCTCTCATCAGTCCTGAACACAATGGGTTCTTCGTAAATGTTTCCAGTGATGAAGACAAAAAGAAGAAAGGTTCTGCAAGAGTATAAATTCTCCACAAGTGGATCCAGCAAGACTCCTGTGAAGTCCACACTTGGACGACTCTGCTGTCCTCACGTGTCACAGAATGAAAAGCCCCAGTTGTATATGCACGTTGGGTCTTTGGCTTTACCAAAGCTGGACTCAGCCAAGTTAAGCCCTCAGCTGCAGGATGACTACACTGTCACCATCAGAGGCTGCCAAGTAGATGATTCAGCCGGGCCTGGTGGCTTCAGGGCTATACTCTGGGACATCGGACCTTGTCTCTTTGGACTCCACTTGTTACCAGCCCAGCAATCTAGGACCACAAGCCAGTCTGGCCTCCTGCTTGTGGGATATGGTCTCTGCAATCGGCCTCCAGGTCAAGACCCACGGCCTGTGCGAAACTTCGATTCCTCCAAAGGTCTGAGATCCTGCTCAGCTCTCAGGAGACAGAAAAACATGGCAGCTCTCTCACCAGTCCCCACTTCTGAACCACCCCCTCATGATTTTGTTCAAATTCAGCTTCCAGCTACAGCAGAGCTATGAGAGTTTACCATATCTCTGCTCTCTTTCACCCAGGAAAGAAATGGACTTGTTGCAAACAGGAAAAGCAATGCTTTTAAAATTCTAAAGTCCAGTTGTGTTCATATTCAGTAACCGGGAGCAGAGGTTCATCTAGATTTTTCTGTTGATATGCACCTGATGGATATGATTCCCAGGTGTGACTCCAGCTATCTTTACTGATAATGCACACCCTGGTGCTGATGCATCCCTCACTGAGGTCAGTTTGTGGAAAATATAATTGACAAGGTAGGGACAAGCAGCCAACTAAAAGAAAATGTGCACAATAGACATAACAAACAAATAACAAATGTCCTAATATTATTCATAGCTCCTGCAGATTACTGAAAAAGGAAAAGAAATTAAAACAACCTAATGCAACAGGCAAAGGATATGGACAGAAAATTCACAGCAAAGGAAACGCAAATGGCCAATAAACATGAAAAGATGCTCAACCTCACTGGTAATCAGAACAATATGCAATCACCATGCCCTCTGGCTGGATCTGCCACCTTTTTCTTCTGCCCCAATCCCGGACACACAGTGTCCACCAAAATAAAACTCAGAGAGGGATGAAAAAGTGTCAGAGGATGATGAAAAGCCACACTCAGTCAAGCTTTGAATCCCTACGCCCTGGCTTTTCCACGAAAACCTCTTTGCCTACAGGCTTTGGCACAGGTGTGTGGATTCTGCATATATCAGCTGTCAGGGCACAACATGCAGGGAACAAACAGAACGTCTTGGCAGCAAGTCCTACTCATCCTGGAGCTACTGAGAGCTGGGCAGACAAGAGGACTGAGCCAAGCCCTGAGGAAGGAGACCCAGGAGCATGCACGTACTGGAAGGAAAGGGTTGCTCACTCAAGGGGCCACCCCTCTAGGCAGGTATCTGGGGTATCCAAAGGACACCACCATCTCTGGACTTGTGTGCCTCTCCTGGAGGATCAAATTAGATAAATCATGGAATCAGTTCTATGAATCAACTTATAGAAAACTGGAACCAATTCTATGACGCAGAAAAGAGAAAGGAAGGAAGGGAGGAAAGGAAGGAGAAAAGGATGGGAGGAAGAGGAAGGAGAAGGAGGAACAGGGGAAAGCAGAGAGAAAGGCAGGAAGGTAGGCAGAAAGGAGAAAAAAGGGACCAGAAGAAGAAAGACAATAATAGATAATATTTCTTGCATCTGGCACAGTTCTTTGCACATATTATCTCATTTAACCTGCAGAACAATCCTTTGAGAGAATTATTCTGCACATGCAGAAATTGAAGTTCAAGTCACTTTCTCAAGGTCATACAATGGGTGAGGACCATGTCAGTTCATCACACACTGGGTTTTGTGTTCTCAATCCTCAGGCCACACTGGATCTCTCTGTCACCTATCCTCTGTGCAGGGCTCAAACCTAGGCACCAAGGGGGCTGTGAAGAAACCAGAGTTGGTTTCCCTGCTCATCGGTGCCTTGGAAGCTGCCTGGGCAGGCTGGGCCCAACAGGAAGGGCTTGGAGAGCTGCAGAGGCTGGGATCATGTGGCAGATTTGGCCCCAGTGGAATGGCTTAGTGAGAGAAGCCAGGTCATGACTCGGCGTCCAGATATGATTCTCAGTCCAGGTATGGCTCCTGCGGGTCCCTGCGGGTGCCTGCAAGTCCTTAGTAACGGCATTATTATTCTCCTCTTTCTGCGTCTGGTCTGATTAATCTAATTTGCACATGTGAATGAGAAGCTGCTCTGATCCATTTAATATGTTGGGACCGCATCCCAGCTTATTTGCATGGTGGGCCTGGCCAACAGAGGTAGCTCCTGTTCCCTGTCGTCCTCCCCTCTCTCAGGCCCGCCCTCCCACCAGGCAAATTCTTGCTGAGCAGGCAAATGGTGATCCATGCTGTTGCTTTTAGGTCTTAAAACCCATTAGGAGTGTATTAG
This sequence comes from Piliocolobus tephrosceles, assembly GCF_002776525.5. Lineage (NCBI taxonomy): Eukaryota > Metazoa > Chordata > Mammalia > Primates > Cercopithecidae > Piliocolobus > Piliocolobus tephrosceles. The sequence continues at coordinate 188,674,561 of NC_045434.1, read as the reverse complement.
CAGACGTGCTGAGAGCTCATTTGAGTAATAAAAATCTTTTGTGTGTGTGCAGCTAATAAAACAGAAGAAAGAAAAGAGAGAAAGAGAGAGTTGGAGAGGGAGAAAGAAGGAGGCCATCTTCCAGCCACGGTTAGCTAGGATGAAATGCGAGGCTCTGTCTGCACAATTATTGGAACTGGACTCCTTTGCTTCAGTGATGTGACTAGTGATGGGAGAAAAATGTAGTAGCAATCTAAGGAATGCCTTCTTTTCTCGAAGCCTCTGTCATCAGGCTGCAGTCCAGCAAGCTAGGATGGGTACCTCCTCTGCCCCTGAGGTACAGAACGAGGACTCTGTCATGATTTTAAAAATTTGTTCCCTTTATAATTCATGCTGAAATTTAATCCCCAATGTGGCAGTATTGAGAGGTGGGGCCTTGAAGAGGCGATTAGGTCATGAGGCTCTGTCCTCATAAATGGATTAATCCCTTCATGGATTAATGGTCTAATGGGTTAATGGATTAATAGGCAAGCATGGGAAAGGAACTGGTGGCTCTATAAGAAAATGAAAAGAGGCCTCAGCTAGTACATCAGAATGCTCAGCACTCTTGCTGTGTGCTGCATGGTGCCCTGCACCTCCTCTGGACTCTGCAGAGTCTCTACCAGGCAGAGGCAAAAAGGCCCTCATCAGATGTGGCCCCTAGTCCTTGGACTTCTCAGCCTCCATCACTCAGCCTCCATTCCTTTTTAAATAAATTTCCCAGTTTCGGGTACTCTGTTATAAACAACAGAAAACAGACTAAGATCTCCAGCTCATGTACATGCAAAATGACTAGTCTGTAGTAGGGTCATTGAGACTGTAGTAGGGTCTCAGGCCCAGAGAACAGTCACCTTGTCCAGGTGTCCTTCTGTCTGCCCAGCTTCGTTAACTTTGCTGCTATTTTCATGCAAGGTTGCTCAGACTACAGCCTGTGGATCTGAAGACTCCCAGCCTGGTGGCCCTCAGATCCAGTTCTCTGCTTCTCCCTATGGCAGCCTCAGCTGGCACAGGTGAAAGAGCCTGGTGTTGTGTCTGGCACATGGAGGACCAGCTACATAATCACCATCTAGTACACAATGAAAAGGCAGGGACCCTGGTTCAAATATGATTATTAATTTCAAGAGGTCAACGGAAGAGCATCAAACCAAGCTCAGGGTTCTTCCCTAAGCAGGGCCCTGTATGACTGCATAGGTTAAATGCTTATGAAGCTGGCTCTAGCTAACTGTTAGATACCTAATTATTTGTAGTTGATGTGTGAATGCCCCCAAAGAGTTGGTCCTCAACTTAGGAAGTCCAAATATCTGGGTTGCATAAACAGCCCAGGCTCCCAGATTCTGTCCTTAATAAGGACATTGAAGAAGAGGCTTTGGAAGGCCCTCCCCAGGCATGGCCAGCCTCTCTGATGCCTCCCTCTGGTTTGAGTGGCCCCAGATGCTCCACTTTCCCCTAATAGCCCATTAAGGCCCCATAAGCCAAGACTTATCTAAGTCCTTTTGTGTGAATCCAGGAGAAAAGCTGCACAGAAATCCTCTTACGGTTAATCCCTTTGAGAACAGGGGCTAAATCTACAAGACTGCAAAGCCAGAGGAGGAGGCAATAAAATTAGAGAGGCAGTGGGAAGGGTCTTGCCTGAGATGAACAGAGAGGCAGGGCTGTGGCAGGCTGGACAGCTTTGAAATGGGCGTGTCAAGGTTGAGCTTGCATCCAGGTCTATGGCAACTACACTCTTTTTAAAAATTAAAAAAAAAAAAAATTTTTTTTTGAGTAGGGTCTCATTCTGCCACCCAGGTTCAAGTGCAGTAGTAAGATCATAGCTCACTCACTGCAGTCTTTAACTCCTGGGCTTAAGGGATCCTCTTGACTCAGCCTCTTGAGTAGTTGGGACCACATGTGTACACCACTTCACCCAGTTAATTTTTTTTCTTTCTTTCTTTTTTTTTTTTAGAGAAAGGGTCTCGTTATGTTGTCCAGTCTGGCCTCAAACTCCTGGACCCAAGTGATCCTCTTGCCTCAGTCATTCAAAGTGCTAGGTTACAGATATAAGCTGCCATCCCTAACCAGAAACTAGATTCTTGGTCCTGGGTAAACCCTTGAACCTCTCTAAGACTTTCCCCCAGTTCTTTAAACTATGATGAGGAGAACCGGACAATACCCAAGGATAATCATCATAACCTTGTTTATACTCAAAAAAAAAAAAAAAAAAGAAGAAGAAGAAAAGGAAACAGCATTAATGTCCTTCAAGAGAGAATTGTAGTAAATGTTACTATATTTGCATAGTGGAATTCTGTATAACCATTAAACAACACTGATAAGGGAGATTTCTTTATAAAGATGTCTAGTGAAGGTATTTACATTTTTAAATCTCTCTTGAAATCCAATGACAACAACAAAAATATAGAGGAGTAGAAACTATCTTCAGTGAAACAAGGAAATTGGTCCTGACCACAAACCATTAGGCATATTTGCCAAATACTAAGAAACGTGAATCTAAACAAGAAGAAGTGTTGATAGTCTATACAGAAATCCTCAGACCTTCAGCAAAATTTTCTTAAAACAAACTATCTCAGCCCTCAAAAGGACTTCAATAAACTTTTCGATGAAAGTGACAAGATGTGGGAATGTGGACCAGCCATGGAAGTGTCCAGCAGAAACCTCTTCAGCACTTCAAGCAGGAAGGAATGTGAGGAGGCTGAAGGAGAGACTATGTGCCTTTCCACCTGAATGATGGATGGCCCTGCCTCTGTCCTAGGGAGTCTGAAGAGTAAGGCAGTGGACAAATGAGGCATCCATCCCCAAACCACCACACCCAGCGGCTTTGGCACAGAGCAAAGAGAAATGCTGGATTTGGTGAGACAGCGGACAAATGGACCACAAAACCTTACCGGCAACGTGGAACTGCTCAGTTCATAATCCCCTTTCCCAGGCCCCAGAGTTCTGCACACTATTCTTTGGCAAATATTTGGTCCAACTCCAAAAAAGACAGAGATAATTAGTAGGGAACTAACCACAGAAGTGTCAGTAGAAATTACAAAATAAACAAACAAAATAAGAAAGAAATGAATAAAGTAAAAGGCTACAGAAAACATAGACCTCAGAGGGAAGTGTCAAAGGAAGCAAGATGAATTCAGAAAACCATTGTTGTCTAATCTCAAAGAAATTACTGAGTTTTTAAAAAGGAATTCAAAGAAGAGTTTCAAGGACCTAAAAGAAAAATTATAAGATAAGCAAAAACCATGAAAGATGAGCTCGGAAAGAAAAAGGAGTACCACACTGAAAACAGCTAAAACAGGGAGAGAAGAGGGAGGAAGTAGAAGGGGAGGTGGAGGAGGAAAGGGAGTAGAAAGAGGAGGAGGAAGGAGGGAGAAGGAGAAAGGGGAAGGAGGAAGAAGGGGAGGAGGGAAAAGAGGAGCGAGGGGAGGAGGAGGAAGAGGAGGGAGAGAAAAGAGGAGGAAAAGGAGGAGGAGGAATGAATTAAATGTGTCTGGAAACCCAACTCAGGAACTTGGCAAACAAGCTTGAGAAAATTAAATAAATACATGGAAAAGATCAAATATATAAACATGATTATAGGGAAGATCACAGATAGGGAATATCGACAAAAGAAATTCAACGTATCCATAGAGAAAAACATACAAAGATATAATGGACAAAAACATCCCTGAAATAGTGAAAGTTGAATTTCAAGATCAAAAGAGCACATGAGGTCTCCAAAAATTTTATGTATAGCAATCACCTTCAAGATGTATTCTGGTGAAGATATTACATTTCAAGGGAAAAGAATGAATCATATGGACATCTAGGCAGGAACACCAAGCTAAACAATAGAGAAGTAAGTTTGGTTGGCCTCCAGCCTCCAGTCAAGCCATTCAAGCTCCAACAAGAATTGCAGCTTAAGAGGTGTATACTCATTGGAAGTTGTCATTTACCTATTTAGACAACAGGTGGACATTCACGGGTATGAATTCGGGGAATACAATACCCATGAACCTTTCTTGTAAAAAGTATTTGACAGTGGACTCTGGCAAATGAAGAAATCAATCAAAATACAACACTTTGGAATGTAAAGTGTATGGCAAGAAAATTGGTGGTGAATGTTAAATCCTATTAAATATGGAACTAAGATTACACAACCCTGAGGATTGTACAGAACAGAATATAAATGTTATAGATCTTGCCAAATTAAAAAATATATATACCAGGAAAGGGAGTTTATGGAAATAAGAACAAATATACATGCGCCAACCTCTTCATCTTCAATGCAGGGGTGGTTAATAAATGCTGCAAAAATAATAATTTTAAAAGGATAATAATGACTGCAACTTCTTAACATGCTATTTGAACTTTGTTCTTAGCTTCAGAGGCATATTTGAGGAGCTAACGTCTCATGATCTGGAGTTTAATGATTTCTTCAACCTTTCCTTGTTTTTTTTTCATCTGTCGAATTTAAGTAAAATTTTCAAAAGTAAAAATGAAATGCAGAGTATGTAGCAATCTCATTTTGTTTTCTTGAAAAATTTTTCTTTCCAGCATTAGCATTAGTTTGTTATCTCTCCAGATAGCTAGATGTCAAGGGTGATGCCCTGAAAACCTGGACAGTGCTCTACTTCTGGAATGTTGAATTGCGAGTGATTATAAAATGTCTCATATTTATATTCTTACTGTACTGTTTGAACGCTTATAACAGACATGGGTCATTTTAAAAGACTAAATCATAATTCCTGTTTACCAGTTGATGAGGTGGCTTCTACCAGGATGCCTTGTCTGGTGGTAGTGGCAGGGCCTGGTTCTAAAGTTCTGGGTTCAACACTCCCCCAGACTATTACTCTCCTGGTGCCTCAGTTTCTCACCTGTAAAATGGGCACATAATAGTTGATCACAATTACCTCTGAGAATAGTTGTGGGGAATAAACAACATAATTATTGTGAGGGTTGGGGCAACTTAAGTGCTTAATCAATGTTAATATTCAGGGTGGCCACAAAGGCTTGTGGCATGCTAATTAGAAGTGATTTGTACGCTGCCTCCTATTCGCCACATAAATTTTAAATTTTTCCATGTTCTTTGGGGAGCCATTGCTGATTGCTGTCAGGCTGAGCTGTTATTAAACAAATAATTAACAAAAGGCCTAAGCCCACACATGGGGATTTAGTGGCCACTCTGAATTGTTGTATAAGCATTGCCACATAAATATACTCTTGCTACATCTGTTAATGGAAAAGATAAAATTAAAAAAAAAAATTAAAGTGGTTTGCAACAGTATTTGTAATTAAATGGCAATAGGTAATGAGCCCAAGTTTTGTAAAATGAGCCCCGGGTCTGCAGTGGGCCAGGTGAGGAAGCTGAAAGCAGGTACAGCTGTAGGGAGTGGGCAAAGTGGGTCAGCCTCCTTCACTGGATAGCAACCGACTTGCATAAACAGTACCTCTGGGGGCTTTGCCCTGAACCAGTAGAGAAAGCCGGGCAAGGCCTAAGTGAGCTCCAAGGGGACTCTCCTGCCTCTTCACACCAACTTCCCACTTCCTTCTCCAACTCCAATTCCCTGCCCTCCCTCCCGTCCATGCCCAAGTCCCAGGTAGTTAGGAGCTGGAGGAGTATTATCCCAAAAGCAGTGCTGAAATCTGTGGGAATTACATCTCCTCCTTCCCCTTGAGGTCTTAACAGTGGAATTGGATTAATCTCTGAGAACAAGTGCTCTTGTTTCTTACTGGAAAAACGGAGAAGCTTTTGATTTCCATGAGATAAGATCCCTCTGTGGTAACATAGTTCTGTGCCTTTCTGTCATTGCTTTTTACAAGGTGACTAATAAAAAATCCCCATTACACAAGCACAGCCTGCATCCATCATGCCCAGACTGCAGGCGCTGAGGGATGATCCCTAATGGGTAATGATAATAGCTACCATTTATTGATTGGGTGCCGGGTGCCAGGCACTGGGCTAAGCATTCCCATGCATTATCTTCACAGGAGGATGCAGTCTCTCTGGCTTCTTCCTTCTTTGCCGGCATGGATTAGGCTGCTCTAAGCCTCTCTGGCTGTTTTGCTTCTTCTCATATCCCCTTGGTGGGGACACGATCAGAGGCAGCCAACACCCTGGAGGGACTCTACTGCACCATCCAGGCACCACACCCTGCCTCTTCCTTTCCTTGTCCTCTGTCACTCCAATGGTCTAGTCTAGACCGGCCTTTCCTCAAACAGAAGTGGTAAGAGTCAAGTCTCAGAATGAGCTTTAGAAGGAAGAAGTCTTGGTCCAAGGCCTTTCAGGCTGATCCAAAAGTGGACAGCTATTGCTTTTATTTGTCTAGCATTTCTCTTCCCATTGGAGAACTGCCCTGCCCCCATCCCATGTGGCTCTGTGCAGACTCTCAATCAAATCACAATGCCTACCTGTCCTCTAGCCCCAGGAGACCAGCCAATATGACATCCCATCCCTCAGTCCGCTGGGATTTCTCTTGAGGTGAGGCACATAACCTGAGCATGACCAATAACAGTTCTTCCATGACTTCAGATCTGCGGATGTCAGGGGAAATATCATCTCTCTCTTTCTCTAGGATCATGTGAATCCAAAGCTCCCAGAAGCCATCTTGTTGCCACATAAAAGAGATAAAGCAGGACTGAGAGATGAATGAATGACACTGGATCCAGCTGTTCCTGAGGCCACATCTGCCACCCTTTGGATTTCCCTGGAAATTAAGCCAATAGATTCCCTTTCATGTTAAAATTTGAGTAGGCCTTCTCTCATACACAAAAATCATGGAAGTAGGCTAAAGACATTCTCATTGGAATCTAGCCAGCTTGCTAGAGCATTTGGAGCCACAACTTTATCTAGTAATCAAGGGGTTTTTTTGTTTTTTGTTTTTTGTCAGCGCCATTCTTTGTACATATACTATATTTTCTTGATTCAAGTACGACATCAATAATGACATGTGCTGTCAATTTAATTAGGGCTTTTTGGGAAAAAGAGAGAAAGAAAAACACAGTACAAAGTGCATTTGTTGATAGTAAGATGTGTTTTGATTTCCAAAAGATTAAACTATTGATCAGGGTGTAGGAGGGGAGGGAGTACATCTTGGAATTGAGGATGTGTGAGATCTCCCTGGGGGGCTTTTTAGAAAGAGATGGCCTGAGGTAGGGTCGAAGTATTCCTATGGCCTGGTCAAATAGCATTTTAATTCCACCGAATCTATTATTTCCAACTCTCTCCTACATCTAGGAGTTTGATGTTGTTCTAAGAGTGTTCCCCATCTGGCTCTGGACTTGCCAATTCTCACTCTCTCTCCTTCTTCCCCAGCAATTACCTCTCCTCCATCCTTTCTGGGCTGGGCTGAGCCCTGACCTGTTGGTCATTTGTCAATTACCCCTGAAGACAATGGGCATAGATGGTTCAGCAGTTATATAATCCCCCACCACTTTCCATCAGTGGCTCTTCATGCTGACATGGGAAACCTATGAACAGAGTTCCCATTTAAAGAAAGTGATCTCTCAATAGGAAAGCTAATCAGATCTGAGAGACAGAAATCTTCCCAGAGTAATAGAAAGTGCCCAGACCAAAGCACATTCAGCTAGGGAAACCCTCTCTGCCTTGGCCAAGTGGCAGAGGGGGAGTGAGAGATCTACTTCCTGGGCAATGACAGGTCATGTGCTCATTTCTGGCTTAGGCATTTTATGGGGCCATCTCTGATAGTGAAAATATAGACAGTGCTTAGGCTACGGGAAAGGATTAGGTGTGGGGAGAAAAGAGAACTTTTAAATGCTCCTCATATCTCACTTGCCAGGAATCCTCCACTTCCCCTTTGTAGAACCAATCTGTGATATATTTATGATTAGGTATAACCCATGTGGCTACTGTAGGCTCTACCATGCCCAGGCCTTGAATTTGGTCCTGACTAGGGCAAGGACATTATTAGAAGGTGGAGTCCAAATTAGCCATGTGGCCACAGGTCAAATATTATGAGTCAAGAGGAACCCATCAAGCTTGAACCTTCCTTGCACTCACCGGTTTGGTCTAGTGTCTTTGACTGAGTTTCTGCCTCAGTTTCCTTGACTCATGCTATAGCTCTCCTAGCACTGGAAGCTTGTCAGATTCTGGTCACCAAGGTTTGGGACCCTGCTGAGCTCAAGAGTCTTTCTTCCACGGATGGCTTCTACTCCTCTGATACCTCAGATTTGTATTCTAGCAGAGCCTACGCAGCCCACTTCCCAGGGATAAGCATCAATCATGCATACTGTCATGATGCTGTCCTCTCTGCCATCCAGCAATATGCTCTGTGATGCTTGAGGTCAGAAATGACACAAATAGCATATGTGCCACTATTTTGCTCATCCACCCCTATGCAGACATCACTAACTGACCTCTGCCCTCTTCTTAGTGAATCTAGATGTGGTCTCAACACATGGTTCCTGTCAACCACAACCAAATGACTGATAGTGGCAATACAAGATAAAGTCCATTTGCCCTCACTACCATATCCTTCTAACAGTATACACTTGGCCCTCTGTTCCTTAGAACTCTAACACATCTTGGTTCATCACTCACTCCATCCTGAATCGCAGCCAAATACAAAGCCAAGGTGCCTTAGTCTAGAGAACCTTCGAGATAGTCCTCCCAGACCTCACCAGAGTTCCTTAGTCCTTAACTCAGAGGTTAATATCTTGCCTGGAGGATGGGGATGCTGCATGCTACACCTGGAGAATTCTGTGGCCCCAAGACCCCACCTACACCTGCTTCTATTATTCCAGGAGCTTCAACCTAGAGCCACCAATAGACCAACTGCTCGTATTCCACCCCAGCCCACCCCAGATCTCATTACCTGACCCTCTCCCTACCAGTTCACCTCCACACTGTTTCCAGAGGAATTTTTCTAGAGTATAAATAGCAGATAAAGATAGGTGAGTAGCCTGGGTTTCCAGAGCCTCAGAAAGAAATTATTCTAGGGCTTATCAAACGCTTCACTGTTTTGCAATTGCTGGTTGATGGGTTTGTCTGTCTTACTTAATTGTGAGTTCCTGCAAGTCACCAAAAGACTTGGTCCTGTTTATCTTCATTTTTTTACCCCCTAATAACTAGCACGATGCAAGGTGGGATGAACAAGCGAATGAGCCACAGTTCATTCTCGGGTACTAGGCTCAGGAAGTTCATGCTCTCTGCCTTCTCATCTCCTATAAGCCACCAGCCATGTCCAGGGTGCAGTCATAACTACCCCAAGGTTCCCCAGGTCCATGAGAGTAAACCCCCCTAAGGAGTATGCAAGTGCTGGTGAGGAAGGTGAGCATCCCCCAGGGAGTCCACTGTCAGACTCTCTCAGGCATGGAAACTCTGACACGCTCCCATCTAGGCATAAAAAATGTCCTCTCCCAGAACAGAATGCTAGCTCACTGCCTCTGGAGATTCTGCATCTAGTCTGCAAAGAGGCACGCCCTGTGAATGACCAGAGCATCCTGGTGCCCAGTTCTGGTGGAGCCTAAAAAAGGACCTTTATTTAAGTCGAAGTCCAGAATTGCATCTAAGATGATAAGCGAGGACTGGCCTGCCTCGACCTGAAGCTCCCTCTCTCTCTCCAGGACTCAGACGCCCTTGAGCATCACACCTGACCTCAGCCTCATGGAAGTGCCCACTCTGGGGCAAGCATACAGACAGCACTTACTCAGTCCTCTGTGGATAGGAAGCAGGCCAGAGCCTGGCCACAGAACAAGCTTCTGAGAAACAGGAGTTCTGCTAAGAGTCCTACAGCTGCTGGGATATGGGCAATCCCTCAAGATTGGCCTCCTCTGACCCCTGTTGTTGAGCCATCTGTTACCCATCCAATTTTAAACTAATTGGTCTAAAAGTGTTGATATTCAGTGTTGGGGAGGGAGTGAAGAAATGGGTATGCATTACTGGTAAGAACATAAATCTCTCTGGAAAGCAATTTGAAACCACATACCAAAACTCTTTGAAATGGCCATGCCCTTATAGATTTATTCTAAGGAAATAATCAGATGCAACCCAATGATTTAGCCATAGGAATTTTTCACGACAGCATTATCTGTCATAGGGGAAGAGTAGAAACAATCTAAATTTAAACACAGGGGATTGGCTGAATAATTACAGCAATATAAATAGCATAAATATATACATTTTTAATTTTATGCACTAATATGCATATATATGCCTGGAAGAATAAATTACATATTAGTTGTGGTTATATCTAGGGGGTCTGATAACAGTTGATTTTAATTTTCTTCTTTGTGCTCTTGTGAACGTCTCCCATTTTCTTCCATGAACATGTAACATAATCTGTAAAAGCAAGACATGTGGTCTTGAAAAAAGATGAGCCTATCCAAGGCTGGCAGTCCAAATGCAGTTTGAGTATAAATTGTTTGACTCTGAAAAAGCCTGGAGATCTCACTTAAACCAACAAATGATTATGCTTGATAGAGTGTGCAAAACCAAATCAGAATTCTGAAATTTGCTGTCAGTTCTCTGCACTCATCCATCAGTGGCTCCAACTCAAAGTGGGCACAGGCAAAAAATAAAACCACAGATGTGCTCCATACTTTATGTTCACTGCCCATCTCCCCACAGGTTCCCTCATTTCACCTTCCCAAGTACCCTATGAAGAAGGCAGAGCAGGTGTCAGGATTCTGCCTATTTTGATGCAGGAAGAAATGAAGGCCCTGAAAGGCTAAATGTCTCATTCATACTTGTCCCCTTAGTGAGCAGCATCGCTGGGACTTTAATCTCGGGTTTTCTAACCCCAAATGCCAACTCTTTTAGTTGTACCATGTTTTTTTTTTCTCATCCAAAGTACTGTGGATGGGCAGAAGCTTCTGTGAGTCAATATGGAGAACTGCTAGGTCTGAGTACTAATAAAAAGATGTAGGTTAAGTTAGTAGACTTGTGCCCATCTGAAGGTGGTCTCTAGTGGTCTGCCTCAGGGCTCTGTCATGATTCTGTTCTGTTCAACAGAACTAAGCAGAACAGGTTCAGGTTCAAAAACTTTCTCATCTAAACACGCAGATGGGCAGCTTCTAATAAAGTTGAAGCTTGGTAGGAATATAAGTGAAATCTTGCGATATTCATTTATTCCTTAATATCGTAGTATTTATTTGTGTGGTTGTTTAACATCTCTTCCCCTACTAGGCTGTAAGTTCCATGAGGACAAGGTGTGTGTTGTTCATGACTATATTCCCAGTGCCTCTCAAATGCTTTGCATACAGTGGGTGCACCATAACTATTTGCTGAATGAATGAATAAATGAATGGTGATTTGGCATCTTCACAACCCTTCTCTCTTCAGCCTGTTACGGAGAAAATTGAGGATATTTGGGAATGAGCTCCCTTAGCTTTCTTTGCCTACCCCATCCACCCTCTGACACACACACAACACAACACACAACACAACACACAAACTCATCGGTATCCTTCCCCACCCTTAACAACTTGGAGCCAGCTGCAGAGAATAAGGGGCTCTTCCTCCTTCTCAGGACCCTCTCTCTCTCAGGACTTAGTGATCCTTTTCTCTCTTTTCCAGCAAGCTCCTTCTCCTTGGTTTTTAAACTCACCCTTGTCTCTCTTATGAGAAAAACAAAGCCAAACAAACCTGGCCCCGCATCTCCCCTTATCATTTTAATGTCTTATAAGAGGTGACGAGACACCCTTCTCTACTTGCTCACCTCCAATTCTTGCCCCAGCTCCCTGAATTGAGGGTCGGGCGGGGGAGGGTGGAAGGGCCTTCCACAGTGAACTCTGCATACTCCAGGGTAGCATCTGAGAGCCGAAGCCAGGAGACACTGTGCAGCCCCAATTTTTCTGGGCCTTCACCCTGCTGACACCGCTCCTGGAGGATCTGACCCCAATATCTGCTCAATCTACTCCCAACTCTCCTGGGACCTCAGTGATGGTCCCTCAATGTAAGTTTCTCCCTCTGCCTGCCCTGGGTCTCTCCCAAGCCTCCCTCACTAACCACTGCACTCCCCACTGAAACTGCCTCTCCCTGAGTGATCTCACACCCTCTTATACGGTTAACTAGCATATAGTAGTGCTTAACTCCTAAACCCATTAGGAGTTTCTTTCCTAAAACTGCTGACTTCCTGGACATTCTGCACATTCCTTTGCCTTATTGCTTCCTCCTACCCCCACTCCCCCACATTTAATAAAATATTAACTCCTGCTGATTTCACTCCTATGTGACTCAACCCTAGTCTCTCCTCTACATCCCATTCCCATGGCCATTATCCTAGCTCGGGTCTCATCATCTCTCATCTGGGCCAAGGCAATGTTTTCCTAAGCAGGCTCCCAGCCTCCAGTCTTGCATCCTTGCAATCCATTCCCCCTTCAGAGTGATCTTTTGAAATGTCTAATTGTGTCACCCTTGCTTCTAAGAGCCTCTCAGTGGCTCTCCATTGTCTACAAGACAATGTTCAGATCCTTAATATTCATACAGGTCTGACCACTGTAGAGCCTTCCTTGCCTTCTGGTATTATTCCCAGAGATGGACTGACATGTAACTTTCCACCTCTCCATGTGGGCCTTGGCCTCCAGTCTTTGCTCAGTCTTTCCTCTTTCTGTCTGGAATCCCTTCCTCTCCACTTCTTCATCCTTCCCTTGGTTCACTGACCCTTTTCCTGTAAGACTCAGCCACAGTGGTGCCACCTCCAGGAAGCAGGGCCTGGGCAGGCAGTTATCATCCACAACCCTCTATCATACTGGATTATAAGGATAATCCATCATCTATGAGCATTTAAAATGTGCCGTGTAGTTTACCTGCATTCTCCTGTTATATCCTCATAACAGTAACTCTGTAAGGTAAGTTCTATCGTTAGTCTCATTTTATAAACATGGAAGCTGACAGACGTAGAGAGGTTCAGTGACTGGCCCAAGGTCACAAAGGGTGTAACCAATGGAGCTGGGCCTGAATCCGGGTTTATTGTCAGCAGAGCCTGCCACCCTGACTCTCTTGGTGAAATTTTTTTTTTATTTTTGAGATGGAGTCTCCCACTGTCACCCAGGCTGGAATGCAATGGCATGATCTCCGTTCACTGCAAGTTCCGCCTCCCGGGTTCACGCCATTCTCCTGCCACAGCCTCCCAAGTAGCTGGGACTACAGGCGCCCGCCACCACACCCGGGTCATTTTTTGTATTTTTAGTAGAGACAGGGTTTCACCGGGTTAGCCAGGATGGTCTCGATCTCCTGACCTCATGATCCACCCGCCTCAGCCTCCCAAAGTGCTGGGATTACAGGCATGAGCCACCGCGCCCGGCCAGTGATTTGTTTTTGAGCTTCCTCTGCCTTGGGAAGGCCTAGCCACTTTCTTTTCATCCTTTAGGCCTTTACTTCCTCTAGGAGGCACCTTAACCCAAGCACCTTAAGTCTGGCTTGGATGCCCTTCCATTTCACTCCCATGGTCCCCTGTCAACCCCTATCACAGCCTTGGTCACTGTGCTTTGACTACTGGTCTAGCCCCAAGCTGGGCTGGGGGCTCCAGGAGGTCTCAGGGAGAGGCTGCTTGTGCTCGTGAGTGAATCCCCACTGCCTGGCACTGTGCTAGTAATTCCTGATCAGACTACTATATGCTTCCCTTCTTTTTCCCACTAGAGGCTGAGCCCCAGGCTAATAACTCTTTCTAATAACTTCTAGGTATAAAGGTGGGTTGGGGTGGACTGATATTAAAACTCAAAAGCCCAGAAATCAGTTTGGTAAACTGGCAAAGGAGTCCAATTTCCATTTGCTCTGAGGTTAGGTAAACGTTGCAGTGTTTCCATCAAGATGGGAAACAGAAACAAAGACAGGCTAAGAGCACGTGCCTATGAGAGCCCATTCTCTCTCCACCCTAGTTCCAGGGGCCTCTCCACCAGTTTTGTTTCTAGCTCATGTCTAATAGTGAGTGAAAAGCCTATGGGTGTGTGTGTGTTTTTTTTTTTAATTTTTAACTTTTATGAGTACATAGGTGTATATATTTATGTGGTACATGAGACATTTTGATACAGGCATGCAATGGGTGATAATCACATCATGGAGAATGGGGTATCCATCTCCTCAGGCATGTATCCTTGGTGTTACAAACAATCCAATTATACTGTTTCACTTATTTTAAAGCATAAATTAAATTATTATTGACTATAGTTACCCTATTGGGGTATCAAATTGTAGGTCTTATTCATTATAATGATTTTTTCTACCCATTAATCATTCTCACCTCCTCCTTCCCCACTCACAACCCTTCCCAGCCTCTGGTAACCCATAAGCACATTCTGAGTGACTAGATGAGTTAAATGAAAAGGAGTAATTTGGACGTCAAGGCGCTCAAGTGATAGAACCAGTTCTGCTACTGACAGTAAGACTATGGACAAATTGCTTTGCATGGCTAGCGGCAGTTTCCTCATCTGAAAAACTGGGAATTTGGGCTGAGTGGTTCAGTTTTCTTCCAGTTTTAGAACAGTCTATCAGGAACTACGTCATGTGGCCCCAGGACCTCTCTGATTCCACCACCTATGCCTCTCTCCCCGCCCTCAAGGTCTCCCCCAACTGCCCATCTAAAATGGTCATCTCTCTGCCCCAGATCCATCTTATCCTCCTCTGTTTCTTAATTTGCTTTGCACATCAACATGTATATACTACACAAGTTTCTCATTTATCTTGTCTATTTTTTTTTCTTTTTTGAGAGAGTCTTGCTTTGTCACCCAGGCTGGAGTACAATGGCGTGATCTTGGCTCGCTGCAACCTCCGCCTCCCAGGTTCAAGTGATTCTCTTGCCTCAGCCTCCTGAGTAGCACCACCACGCCCAGCTAATGTTTATATTTTATTTTTATTAGAGACAGGGTTTCACCATGTAGCTTGACTAGTATCTGCTCCATACACTAGAATGTAAGTTCCATAAGGACAGAGAATTTTTATCTGTTTTATTCACTTCTCTGAGCCTAGAATTTCAAATTGTGTCTGGTACACAGTAGTAAGTACATAAGAAATATATATTGAATGAATAAAAGATTCTCCTTCAAACACACACAGTCACATAAACAAAGCCAGTGAAATATAACCAAGTCCCATACAGCTTCCTTCATCATAGCTGCCAGAGCCTGGGCACAACGGGGATACATTTGCCTCTCCAGGCTTTTCCACATTTTGTTTTCCTGCGGTTCCCATCTGCAATGGGCCGCCAAAGTTTCATTTTTGTGAACCAACGATTAGCCTTTAGGAAGAAGCCAAACACCAAGCCCAAGCCACAGATTGATTAATTGTTATCTAGGTGTGAATGCCAGCAAGTTGGCTGAGCGTTATGGCCATCGACAAAGGCACTGAGATGGGAGCCGAGGGCAGTTCAGCATTCTGGGGAGGGCTGCTTTGAAAGCAGACATTGCGGTTTCCTTTCAAGTATTATCAGTCATCATCGTGCCGTTATGGATTTTTCAATCCATCGTTCCCTTGGCAATAGGTGCCTGCCAGGCAGAGATGAGCTTCTGTGCCCCGTGCTGCGAGCGAGACTTTGTCTGCGCTGCCATCTGCTCCCTGGTACCCATGCACACACACGACCTGCCTCTCTCCCTCAGAGGGGCCTCCTCTGCTTCTCTCAGGACCGTGGGGTAGAACCCACCAGCTCTCCTGAGACCCCACATCCCTCTGCTCAGCCAACATGTGCCGAGCTTCTGCTGGGGGCTGGGCACCTGCTTCAGGGAGATAAGTAGGGAGCTGGGAAGCCCTTCGGGGCAGGGGCTGGGTCTCCTTTGCCAGGGGCGGTACTATCCTTGGTTCCCAGCTCTCTGCAGCCTGATCTGCCCCTTCTTAGACCTCTGGAAGGAGCTGACACTACAACTGCTGCAAGAACCAGAAACAGGCCGGTGGCTCAAGCCTGTAATCCCAGCACTTTGGGAGGCCGAGACGGGCGGATCACGAGGTCAGGAGATTGAGACCATCCTGGCTAACATGGTGAAACCCCATCTCTACTAAAAAAAAAAAAAAATACAAAAAACTAGCCGGGCGAGGTGGCAGGCGCCTATAGTCCCAGCTACTTGGAAGGCTGAGGCAGGAGAATGGCATAAACCCGGGAGGCAGAGTTTGCAGTGAGCTGAGATCCGGCCACTGCACTCCAGCCTGGGCGACAGAGCGAGACTCCGTCTCAAAAAAAAAAAAAGAACCAGAAACAGACATAACTGTTTTCCAGGTCCACACCTGGGGAAAAAAAGGGGCAAAGGGCACTCTCTGAATACCACAGGCAAAAGCAGCCTTGGGGAGTAAAGAGAATCTCTGTTTTCTATCTCTACTCCCTTGCGAGGTCATCTCATCTGACCTCATGGCTTTCGATACAATCTACACGCTAAGGATGCTCCAACTTACATATATAGATAGGCTCTCTTCATCCATGCTGCCTACCCACCAGTTCCTCCCATATTCCTAGCAGGCATCTCACACCTAACAGTCTGAACTGAACTCCTGATCTCCGTACCCCAAACCTGCTCTTGCTATGGGCTTTGCCACCTCAGTTAGGGGCAGCTCCATGCTGCCCGTTGATCCCCCAAACCTGGGAGCTAACCTTGGCTCCTCTCCAGCACCCACTTCTAATCTGCCAGCCAGTTCTACTAGCTCCACCTTCAAACTCTGTCTGGAAGAGGCCCACTTCTCTCCGCCTTCACTGCTGTGGCTCTCCCCTGACCTCCCCCTGGCCTCTCGCCTGCATTGCTGCATTAGACTCCGGGCCAGTCTCCCTGTTCCCACTCTGCACTCCTTTAGCATATGCTCAGCACAGCAGCTGGTTAAAGGTAGGTCAGACCAGGTCAGCTTCTGCTCAGAACCTGCCCATGGGCCCTGATAAACTCAGAGTAGAAGCCAAGTTCTTCCCATAATGTAAAGGCTGTGTGTGACCTGGTCCCTTGTCTCCAACTTTATCGCTGCGTACCACTCATCTCCCTCACTCTGTTCCAGGAGCACTGGTTGTATCTGTTCTCCAGATATGCCAGGGAAACTCTCACCTTGAGAGATGAGAAGTGCTGCTGGCTCAGAGCCTGAGAATTCCCCACTAGGCCGTGGTGTGGAATCCACAGTTGCTCCAGTGTGCTCTTTTCCTGGAGCCTAGGCAAGCGACCACTGTGCCCTAAGTGCTCAGCTCTCCAGCAGCTGTCACAGTTGTCTGATTTTTTATCTGTCTCCTCCACTAGACCATGATTGCCCAAGGGCCAGGGCTGGTGCTACCCATGCGAGTTTTTCCAGGCCTTGCTCAGAAGAGGTATTCAAGGCATATGAATGGATGGATGAGTAGGTTAACAACAGCAACAACAAAACACCTAGGTTTGCATAACCTTTATAGTGTTTGAGGGCATTTCCTCCTGTTTGTGCTTGGACAATGAGAAACAAAGATACTCTCTGTACCAGGAAGCCTCAGCCAGAAGCCAACCAGTCCACGTGCTGCCTCTAAGCAGGGTCTGTGCTTTTCCCCAAGGCAGCTGGGTGTGCAGCACAGGAAAGAAAGTATGTATTCTCCCTAGCTCGTGAAGCGGGGAGCTGCTAAAACTACAGTCTTCCACACATATTTCTCAAGAAAGGAAGGAAGTCCTCCTGCATCTTACCCCTCATTTTAGATGGACACAGAAGCTTTAGGAGAAGAATCCCATGACCATACTAGCTGGAGCCCCCAGAACCCAGGCGCATGCACCCACATTCTTTTCCTGCTGAAAATTCTTTTCCTTCCCAGGGCAAAATGGGATCTTGGAGGGGGAGCACACTCGACCTCACTGGGCATGGCTGTATGTGAGCTCCACTGTTATCTCATTATGCTCATACCCTGTTTTACAGTGGAGAAAACTGAGCCTCAGAGATATTACAGAGCATTCCACAGTGACTGGCAGATTAACCCAAGAACTCTATGATTCCAAAGTGTGAACTCATCCTGTCATCCCAGCGGCATCCTGTCTTCTCCCTGCCTCCAGAAGCGGGTGGGAAAGTAGCTAGGTGAGAGGCATGAGGAGCCACTATGGCACTGGGTCTAGGCTTACTTGGGCCTGGGGAAAGCTAATGCCTGGGTGAAGCGTCCATCCCTTCCCAGGCCCTCTGCAGATTCCTGGATCACAAAGGGCTGCAGTGGTTCCAGAGATGCTGGGGTTATGGGACAACAGGAGGGCCATGGGTCTGGATCCCTGCAGTCTTATTGTTGACAGTACCTGAAAGGCAGGGCCTAGACCGATACTAGGAATTAGAAAGCACTTTGGAATCAAAGTCAATGGCATGAGTGGATAAGGAGTTGCTGATTTAAAGTATTATAGATCCACCGGATTAGTGACTCCTAGATTTGTCATGGATTTTAGAAGGCATCTAGAGCAAGCCCCTATGCAGTTCAGCCAAGCTTCTCACATGAATAAATCTTCAGCAGGAAAAGAATGTGGGTACACGTACCTGGGACATGGGACTCAAGATAGTATGGCCAGCCACCAGAAGGATATCTCTGAAGTCTCCTCCTCTATCTTTTGAAAGATGCCCATTTACACTGGACTCCTCCCTCCCTCTGTGTGTGTGTGCGCGTATGTGTGTATTTAGTCTATAAATATTCATAGACTAAATGAATATTTTATTTCTATACATATATTTAGTTAAGATTTATAGTTTACTCTTTTATTTATATAGAAACATACATGTTTTTAATTTTACTTAAAGTTCTGGGATACATGTGCTGAATGTGCAGGTTTCTTACACAGGTATACATGTGCCATGGTGGTTTGCTGCACCTATCATTCCATCATCTAGGTTTTAAGCCCCACATGCATTAGGTATTTGTCCTAATGCTCTCCCTCCCCTTTCCCCCGACCCCTCAATAGGCCCCATAGTGTGATGTTCCCTTTCCTGTGTCCATGTGTTCTCATTGTTCAACTCCGACTTAAGAGTGAGAACATGCAGTGTTTGGTTTTCTGTTCCTGTGTTAGTTTGCTGAGGATGACGGTTTCCAGTTTCGTCCATGTCCCTGCAAAGGACATGAGCTCATTCTTTTTCAAGGCTGCATAGTATTCCATGGTGTGCATGTGGAAGACAGTGTGGCAATTCCTCAAGGATCTTGAACCAGAGACACCATTTGACCCAGCAATCCCATTACTGGGTACATACCCAAAGGATTATAAATCAGTCTCCTATAAAGATACATGCACACATATGTTTACTGCAGCACTATTTACAACAGCAAAGACTTGGAACCAACCCAAATGCCTATCAATGATAGACTGCATAAAGAAACATATTTTTAAAATATATATTTTGTTGAAATATATGTATTTACTTTAGTATTTGATATACATAGATAGAATGATTTCATATATATTTGCTTTATGATAAGATTAGAAAATGTGCCACATTTAGTTTGTAGGCTTGGGTGTTCCCATAGTGCAACCCTCTGGGCTATATAGTATTTCATAGATTTTTTTTTTCACATATAAGCAATTCCGAAATTAGAATGAGTATTACAAGCAAGGGTATGTGATCGTTTAATTGGCACTTTTTCCTTTCTCAGTAGTGCATAAAATAATGGTGCATCTTACAGTCAACAGAATGTCAACTTTGATAAAATCCAATATATACACCAGTTTGGAAAGTATGTTAACAGAATCTTTGGCAGAGCTTGATCAATCAAAGCCTTGCTTGATCACCTCCAGAAATGAGGAACTCACTACCTCACAAGGCAGCCTACTCTAATTTAGGGTAATTAAAGCTATATAAAACAACTTCTTGATTCTTGGCTGAAATTAACCTACTTTTAACATCTTTCCATTGGATGTTGTTCTACTCCCTGCAGCAATGCAGAACGAATCCTTATTTGTCTTATGTGAGACAAACTCTCATCACTTCAAGATCTTCTCTTTAACTATTCTTTGTGTCATAGTTACTTGTCTCATTAATTTCTCCCAAATACCTACTTAGTTTTGGGTGTTGTGCTAGAGATACAATCCATGACCCTCAAAAACATCTTGTGGGCAGGCACACTGGCTCATGCCTGTAATCCCAGCATTTTGGGAGGCCGAGATGGAAGGAGCATTTGAACCCGGGAGTTCGAGACCAGCCTGAGCAATGTAGCAAGACACCATCTCTACAGAAATTTAGCTGAGTGTAGTGGTGCTAGTAGCTAGCACCTGTAGTTCCAGCTACTCAGTAGGCTAAGGCAGGAGGATTACTTAAACCCAGAAGGTCAAGGTTACAGTGAGCCATGATCACACCATAGCACTCCAGCCTGGGCGACAGAGTAAGGCCTTATCTCAATAAAACAAAACAAAACACCTTGCTACTGATCAACGCTTTATTACATGAATTTCCTTCTTCTGAATGCATCCATTCCCCGAGATCCAGAGTCTATATTTTGATTAATAGAGCCATGTGACATTTGATTCATCTTATGTTCACAGCCAACTGACACCCACACGTAGCTTTCACACAAGTCAGCACTTCACTGATGTTGGTTTGAGTTTTAGTTTACTCTGATTTTGTTTTTTCTCCCATTTGCTATTTATCACACAAACAACACTAGAGTAGCCATAAAGAAGAACTTAAAAAAAAATTCACCCACATCTCACTGCCCGCCCATGTCAATTGTTTCTCTTTTTATTTCCATCCAGTCCCTGTTCATATAAGACCTACTTTACATGTTTGTAATAAATATGAAGAATCAATTTCGCATTCTGTTTTTTTCCTGGAAAATAATATCATAAACATCTTTCTGTATTGCCAAATAATGCTATTATACTTTTAAATGGCTGCATAAATCTATTAGGTAGATCTACCATAATTTGCCTGGCCATGCCCCTATTGTTGGACATTTTTACAGTTTCCAATTTTTCATCATTATAAATAATGCTGAAATCAACACTTTGATGCATATAACTTTCTTCTTCTGTTGAATTATTTCCTTAGGATATATTCCCAGGAGGGGAATTACTGGGTCAAATGACATGAGCATTTTATGACTCTTGATACACATTGTCAAGCTGGATTCCCAAAGGACTAATTTACATCAGCACCAGCCATGTGCGAGTGTGTATCTCTGCCCCGACTCCAGCACTGCATCATACCCACTGAAGTTCTTCAGCCTAACTGAATAGGGATAAAGTACCATTTCACTGTCTTAATTGACATTACATTGATAACTATCAGGACCAGGTAGTGCTGCTGTGTATTTATTTGCTACTCTATTTCCTCTGGTGTGAACTCCTTGATACCTTTTTAACCACTTTGTATGGGTTCATGATACAATGCAGAGGTTAACCCTTTGCTGCCACATTTGGTAGAATATTATTCAAGTCCGTTGTTTCTCTTCCCATTTTACGTGATTTTTACTGTGCAGAACTTTTACATTTGAATATGGTCTGATCACTAATCTTTTCCTTTTGTTAGATTCTTTAAAGTACAAAGCTTGACACTGCTCCCTATTATAGTGGAATATTTAATTTGGATCGAAGAGTTGCAACTATGTGAAATTATTGTATTCCTTTTTGTAGGCTGAAGTCAAACTGTCTGGGTTCAAACCCACACTTTACCTCTTACTAGCTGTGTGACCTCAAGCAAGTTACTTAACCTTTCAGTGCCTCATCTGTAAAATGGAGATAATAATAGTGCCTACCTCAAAGGACTGCTTAAGAATTAAACGTTAAAATGTAAGGCACTTAGAAGAGTGCCTGGCACCTGGTAAGAGCCCCAGCAATGCTAGCTTTCATTATCATCCTGACAATCTTCATCAGCCAAAGCATTTGCTATGTCTCCCTGCCCTGACTCCTCTGCATAATTTTGAAGTATGATCTCTAGGGCTCCATCCACATCACTCACAACTGGAGACCCCAGCACTTGAACATTCCTCTATTCAGCAGGACTCTTCAGGTGAGCTTGTTCAATCAGTTACAGTCACATCGTGAATGTCAGCAGAACAGACAGAAATATCACAAACATTGTGTAAGCAATTGTGAAGGCTAAGCTGCTCCATGTAGAGAGCATTCCTTCTGTTCCAGCAGTGTAAATGTCCATCCATAAAAGCAATGTGGGGACTGAGCCCTGGGCTTGGTCTCCCCTTGTCCTGGCACCATCCTCAGTGCTGGTGAAGGTTCAGAAACATTCTATGCTGGACAGTGGTCCCTGTTTTGCCTCCTGTGACTGGTTTCCTTCCCCCCAGTCTGCCCCTGCCCTCCCCAATATCTCTAAAGCATAAATCTCACTGTGCCACTTACCTGCCTAAGACCCTTCAGTGATTGTCCCCTTCTTGTGAGTGAAGTCCAAACTCCTTCCTGTGGCCTCCTAGGTCCTGCGTGAGCTGTTCCCTGTCCCTCAAGCCAGTTCAGCTCCTGCCACTCCCCTGCCCTCATACTCTACAACTGCCCTTCTTGCAGTTGCTCAAATGCCTCTGCTCTTTCTTCTGGTCTTTGATTCCATTCATTCACCAAATATTTACTGAGTACTTAACATATGACAGGACCTGTCCTAGGAGCGGAGGATTCAGCAAAGAACAACAGCAATGCAAAACAATACAAAGCCCCTGACCCCAGGAAGCTCACATTCTGGCAGAGAAGGACAATAAGCAAACCAACAATCATAGCGTATGTCAGGAGGTGATAGGGAGTGATGGGTAACAGGGTCTGTGTTACACAGTGTGGTCAGAAAAGGCCTCTCAATAAGAAGACACATGAGCACAGAGCTGAATGGAGCCAGGGAGAGGGCTTTGGGGCCACCAGATACAGGCAAGGGGAACAGAATGCATGGAGACCCTGAAGCTCAAATGTGCTTCACTTGCCCTAACCCTCCACTTCCCAAGACTAGCTCCTGGTCAAGTAATTCATTACCAACCCAGTCTCTTTTACTCCACAAATATAGCTGGATAAAGGTCTTGAGGGAAAACAGGAAGCAGAGAGCTGGAAGGAAGGATGACACAGCTGGGAAGCAAAGCCACTGTCCACGAGACGGGTCTCAGGCAGCGACAACGCCCCGAGCAAGGCCAAGGCTGGGGACCACAGGCCCAGGGAGATGCCCCAGCACCATGTTGCTGGCCCACCCAACTCTCCCAGACCCCTCCTTCTGTCCGGTAGGGATAGGTGAGTGGGGCAGGCCTGGAGAACTGTGCGGGGCTTATTTTCAGAGGGAACATAGTGGAGAGAGTGTGGGCTTTGGAACCAGACTGATTTTTAAACTGTGCATGACCCTTAGGTCCTGGTTCACCTCAGGCAAGGTAATTCACCTCTCTAGGCCTCAACTTCCTTATCTGTAAAATGGGGATCCTAAGGCCTTGCTCATGAGGTGGTGATGTGTCGCTTGTCTATAAAGGTCTGCTTGCATCGCTGAGCAGGTCGAAGGTGCTCGACAAGTGTCAGTTCCTTTGTTTTCTTCATCTCATAGGCCCTGAGCTATGGACCCTACAGCTTGTATGAGGATAAAGGACTATGAAACAACTCCTATCATGCAATGGCATCCACAGGGGAAAGACAGGGATGCCATCTGTCCACCGCCAAATCTCCAAATCAGAATCTCCTACCTAATGGGGTACCTACTTTTCTCTCCTGCTGTTAAAATGAAATGTCAGTGGGTTCAACTCTCAATTATTCACATTAATGAAGGAAAAGGTAGAAAGAATAATCCCAAACAGTGGTTAATCACTCGCGAGTTATTCATTAATGGCAAGAAGTGGGACTGTAATATCCAATTTGACACTTCTGTTTGGAAGCGTTCTCTCCCCACTGATGCTGGGCTCATGGGTTGGGAAGTAAGTCACCCCAAGGAAGAGGTGGCAGAAAGACATGTATCCCCTAAACCTCTAGGGCTGGGGTCAGTGGAAGAAGCTCCAATAGGGTCACCTGACCCAAGGGCACAGGAAGGAGACAGATATACGTGTCCAGCTACAGTCCCTACCAGAGCAACAGTTAAAGGACAGCCCTCTCCCCTTCTATCCACACGGGAGAAATCACATCCAGGTCCCCACTCAGTGGTTCTTCGGTACCAAGGGGTCCATCCTGGGAGGGGCTGGGAATGGGCTGCCAGTGGTCCTGAGCTAGCCATGTCTGGGGGTCTCTGGGCCCTCCTGCCTTGAGCACGGTTATGGGAGGCAGGGTCAAGCCTGGGGCACCCTGCTGCTTCCCATGAAAAGGGCATTTATCAGCTAAAGACCTGTGCTAATAAGTGTTAAATAGAGTTCAATGCAGAAAATTGAGAAGTAATGAGACTTGGAGCCGAGAGAATAAATTAACAGGTGATCACATGGTTAAGAGCCTCCACCTGAATGCTGAAAAGGAGGAGTCCTGACCATCGGAGAGCTCTGGGTCAGAGAAGAGGTCAGAATGATAAGTACATCTCAACTGAGGCTAAGGGGTGGTTAGGAGCAATTAAGCAGTTACCATATTTCATCGGTTCTTGGATGCAAGCTTTTCCATATTTTAATATCTCTGAAATTGGGATGTGTCTTATAGTCAATGACATGTCACACTTTAATTGGCAGCATTTTTTTCTTTCTTAATGGTACATCAACTAAAGCTGGATCTTACGACTGGGGGCATCTTAGAGTCAATGAAATATGGTATCAGACGCCTTGAGCCTAAATCTCTTTCCTTGTCTGGGCCTTTCATATGGGGCAAGACAATCATTTATCCATTCACTTGTTTAATCGATATTTGTTGAGCACCTACTATGTGTCTGACCCTGGGCTAGGCACAACTGTGAAGAGTGATCGTAATAGCTTACACGTCCACTTACTGTTTATTCTATGCCAGGCACTATTAGGAGCACTTGATGTGTTGTCCCATTTCTTCCCTACAACAATCCCACTGAGTAGGGTTTATTATTCTTATTGTCCTCCTACGATGAGAGGTCAGAGGAGGTTAAGTGACTTGCTCAAAGTCACATGCTGGCTACTACCTGGACGAGTCTTCCTTCAGACCCTGAGCTCTGACTTCAGTGCTCTATTGAGTGTTCCTCCTACCCAGAAGCACACACCAGAGTAGAGAAGGTAAACAAGGAACAGGAAATACACGAGTGATGCACGTGATAGAAGGAGAAGTGCAGGGAGCCGAGAGATAACAGAATAGGGCTGTTGTGCACAGAGGCAGCCTCTTGGATTTAGTTTAGGCAGAGGACAGAAGAGAAGAATTGGGTGGTAGTGGTGAGGTGGTTCAGGAGAGGGGACTCAGTGTGTTTGAAAGATAAGTGGGAAGACAGAGTATGGTGCATCTGAGAACTGGACGGGGGTGGAAGTAGGCCTGATGCTGGAGGTTTTGATGGCCAGGCAAGGAGTCTGTACTCCATCATGGAAGCAATTAAATGGTTGGGTTTTTTGTTTGTTTGGTTGGTTGGTTGGTTGGTTTGGTTGGTTTGTTTGAGACAGAATCTTGTTCTGTTGCCCAGGCTGGAGTGCAGCGACGCAATCACGGCTCACTCCAGCCTCAACCCCCTGGGCTCTAGTGATCCTCCTGCCTCAGCTTCCTGAACAGGTAGGGCTATGAGTGCATGCCACCATGACTAGCTAATTTTCTTTTTAATATTTTGTAGAGATGGAATCTTGCTATGTTGCCCAGGCTGGTCTCAAACTACTGTCCTCAAATGATCCTCTGGCCTTGGCCTCCCAAAGTGCTAGGATTACAGGTGTAAGCCACCACACTGGAAAGATTTAAAGGGCTAAACCCTTTAACCCAATTAAAGGGTTTCAAGTGAAAGCTCTCTCAGATCTTTGCTCCCAAGCATCCAATGAATCTCTGAATCTTTTGTTGGATAGTGAATGACCGCAGACTCCCAAGAGGAGGGTTCTGGAGAAAAGCTGCAGAACCTTCAAGTTGTTCAAGTTGAGTACTGTGAAAGTATGCCCAGGCAGAGGGGTGATGAGGATTAAAATCCAGCCTATATGCCATCCACTGAGCCATATGCTTACAGGGTAGTGTCTTCTCAGAGTAGCCACTTGTGTTAATTCGCACAAAAGCCCTATATAGACTAGCAGGGATCCAGGTCAGGAGATGCAAGCAAGAGCTACCATTGCAGGGCTCCTACTGTGTGGCAGGCTCTGGACTGAGGTATCATGGTGGCAGAGAAAACAAAAAAATAAGTGATCGTTCTTGCCCTTGGAGACCCACAAGATTTGACCAAAGGTTTTGTCAGGGGAACGAATTTTTTTTTACCGCCATAAAACCCACCATGTCTTGTTATATTAGCTTCCTTTTACTGAGTACCTACTATGTGCCAAATGTCACCCTAGGTTCTTTCTAGACCTTGTCACTCATGCTCACAGTCATCTTGAAATGGAGAGAAAATTTAGGAGGAGTCTGAGAGGTGTAGTTCCTTATCTAAGGGCATACAGTGGGGATGTGGCGGAGCTCAAACTTGATCTCCAGAGACCTAACCAGGCATGAGAGCAATTTTCTCCATGTTGTAGAGGAATTGGTTGTTACTGAATTGCAACTCTGTGCCAGGCACTTTTCATGCACCAACTCCTTTAATCCTCATTATAACCTATTAAAGTGGGCATTATAGTGTCTGTTTTGCAAAAAAATTATTTCAGGGAGGATGGGAGACTTGCCCAAGGTCTCACAGCCAGCCTGAGGGAAAGCCAGGGTTTGGATCCACATTTCCTGTCTCCTGGGCTTATGCCCTTACTTCTCTCCCAACATTTTTAGGTTTCAGAGCTCCTTGAACGTAGGGGCCACTTCTTATTCATTCTTGTATCCTCAAAGACTACTTTGGGATTGATAACATAGCAGGCGTTCAGTAAATATTTGTTGAATGAATGAAGAATGAATGAATGAGGACAGAGAAGTGAAGCAGAGGTACACTGTATCTGCAAGCAGGCAGCTGCCTGAGAATGCTCCTTCCTCCTCATCACTGTTTCTTCTGACACCCTGACAGGAAGAGGGTCAGGGCACTAGAGTTTGGCATAATATCATCTTAAAGCTATGTTAATACTCTTCCCCAAAGGGGTAAAATATTACTATGCATGATGAACTATTTGTGGGATTATTGAGGACGTGATATGAAAATCATCCTGATTCTCCACTTATTGAGAAGTGCTGCCCAATTTGTCTCAAATGTCACATCTCTATGTATTAATTTGCTACTCCACAGTACTGATTAAAATGAATGTTCTCCAACTCCCAAGGCAGAGCCATCGGAAATGGAACAGGTTCACTCAGGAAGCACACATCATCCCTCCTGAGTGGGGGAAAAGGACATCTATGACCTCCCTCCCTGAAGGAGGCATTGGCCTGCTATTCTGCTGTTCTGGCCTAGAGTGGCTTAAATGCTGCAGATTGTATATTCAATGTATGTCTATCTATATATATATGTGATCAAATGGCTTCCATTAGCCCAATTTTGAGATGCCTGCATAATGTCCCAGAATTGGGGAACATTCTTTTGGAATGAGGAAATTGTCTGAGAGGCTGAGGCCGAGAGAGAAAATCAGCAGGTCTAATGACAGGAAAAAATAAAACCAGGAAAGGTCCATTTCTCCCATGCACTTGGTTCCAATTCCATCTCTGAACCCCAATTTATCTGTGTGCACAGTGGCATGATCATCTCCAACCCTACTCCCACCTCCAAACATCACAGAAGCACATTTTGTTCTGAAGCTTGCTCCTAACCTGCTTTTCCTGGTACAGCAAAACAGGCAGCTCCGGCTCCATCTGTCCATTCCTCACAGATGAGTCTGTCTGACCCTGTTGCAACACGCTGTGGTCCTTATGCAGAGATGATATTACTGATCTTCCACTGGTAGCAAAAGCATACCAGGGTTTTTGTTTTTTTCTTCCAGAAGTGACACTAAGTGGAGCATTTCTTCTTTCCCCCTGCTCCCCTTTGGGAGGGGAGATAGACTAGGGAGAGAGCACAAATTGTGACAATGAAAATGAAGCTGGGATGAAAGTCAAGGACTGCACACAACAGGTGCCCAATAAATATTAGCTCAATGAATGAAGAAATCTCTACCATCAACTTAATGTGTGAGGTCAACCTCCCTGGGCTCAGTTTTTTTAGGTGAACAAGGGGATTGGGGTAGCCACAGGGCATCTGTGAACTCCCTGTGAATCTTATGGAAAAGAGTCGTATTTGTGTGAATATGTGTACATGCACATGTGTGTCAAATCCATGACCTCAAAAGCCTAGGGCCTACTTGACTTGTTACTAGGACCCTTAGCTCTAAAACCAACATCTCTGATACAAAGAGAAGAGGCCATGAACAGACTAAGTTCCTGGCTTGGCCTCATTAGCTCCCATCTACCAGGTGACAAAGCCTGAGACTTCATCCCTATCCAATGGACACAGGCTCAAGCAGTGCTGGAGGCTCATGAATATGAAGAACATTCTGCTTCTTCCCTCCAAAAGCCACGGTCTAGCTGTAAAACTAGACACACCACGAACGGCTGGATTAAGAATTCTGTGCAAACTCTGGAGCCAGGGTACTGGGGTGGGGCTTGGATTGTGAGCTATGAAGTTGACATATTCCTTCCATCCCTGAAATAATCCCAGTCAACTAAGGTTAGGATGAGAGTGACTTAATTAATTAGCTGACATTTATCAAGCGCTGACAATCTGCCAGGTTCCATACTGAGCACATCTTGTGACTTGTGCATTCTCTTCCTTAATCCTCACAACAGCTCTATGAAGTAAGTATTATTCTTATCCTGATTTTACAGGCACAGAGGCTGGAGCTCAATGAAATGACACAACTTGCCCAAGGTCACCCAGCAAGTGAATGGCAAGATAGGATTTGATTCCAGGTGTCTGAATTCAGAACCTGAGATCTTAATTCTTGTACTATGCCACCTCTCCCCTTATGGTTACCAAGGAGTCCACAAAAATAATAGAAAATAAGGGTACGTCATCTTTCTAAGATTCTTTATAGAGATAATTAGTGGAACAGAAGAGGTATGATTTTTAAGGAAGCCTATAGTTTGATACTGAGATGCCCAGATCACAGTTAGACTTCACTAAACAAAGAAATACCTGTTTTGAGAGCCAGAGTATTAAGTAGATCTAATAGACTGAGTCCTAACACTCAGAGATGGGCTCTCCTTCACAAAAGTGTCAGAGTGCACAAGATCCATGCTGCTACAATGCAGAGGCGCGACCAGGATTAAGCACCAAAAACCTGCAGCGACTCTTCCCTAATTGGCATTTCTGATCTGTCCATCATGCTCGCTTACCTGGTGATCAGTCTGGAACAGTCAGAAACAATCCCATGCAAGAGTTGGGAGCTGTGTGTGAGGAAGGTGGGAAGTCTGGGGCTAGGGTGAGAAAAAATGTCCAAATGGCAGGAAGACTGGAAACATCAGATAGAGACACACTGGTGGTAAAGTGGGGAAGACGCAGGCTTCCGTGAACTCAGACAGAGTGACACATGGCGAGCATCAGACAGCCAAAGACAGAAAGGGAGTCACAGAAACCAAGACCAACACAACTGGGTTCCAGGAAGATTTAAAAATAAACAGTAAAGGCCAGGTGCAGCGGCTCACGCCTGTAATCCCAGCACTTTGGGAGGCTGAGGCGGGCGGATCATGAGGTCAGGAGATCGAGACCATCCTGGCTAACACAGTGAAACCCCATCTCTACTAAAAATATGAAAAATTAGCCAGCTGTGGTGGTGGGCTCCTGTGGTCCCAGCTGCTCAGGAGGCTGAGGCAGGAGAATGGCATGAACCCAGGAGGCAGAGCTTGCAGTGAGCCGAGATCACGCCACTGCACTCCAGCCTGGGCAACAGAGCGAGACTCGGTCTCAAAAATAAATAAATAAATAAACAGTAAAATAAAACGAAAAGAATAAGGTGAGCCTTTAAATGAACATTTATCTAATCTTCACACAGAAAAAGCCTTTCCAAGCATGGCACCAAAAGTAGAGAGCATAAAAGAAAAATTAAAAAAATTAAAATGTAAAATGAGCGGCATAAAAATGAAAACTGATGCACCTCAAAAGGAAACCCATCACATTAATATCCTTAATATGCAAAAAGCACTTGCAAAGAAGATAAGAAAAATTCTAACACCCCCATGGCAGAGACCAAGAGAGAGGATTTATACAATTATCAATACATGGCCAGTAAGTGATGACAGGTGCTTCACCTTACCTATAATCAATCAAAGAGATGCAAATTATCACAACAAACGGGATGTCATTTTCTAGCCATTTTAATCCATGAAACTGACTTAAAACTCACCAACATGTAACCCTGGCAAGGTGGGAGGAATGGGCTCAGGCCTGCTTGTGCACTGTTGGTAGAAGTATATGTTCGTATAACCTTTCTAAAGACACGATGGAATTATGTATCAAATGGAAAATCTACATACTCTTTGATCCAGCAATTGTACTTCCAAGAATTTATTCTAAGAAGATAATTAGATGAGGGCTTAAATTCTATGTACGAGGATGTTCTTCACCTAAATATCCACAGAAGATGACTGGTTAGATAACTATGGTATATGCAAACCACAATGGCTCTCTCAGTGATGTTCATTAGAAAGACAAATCAGGGCTACTTTTATTAACACAGAAAAACGCTGGCCTCATTAACCAGATTACAGAATTGCACAGATAGCATAATCCCAAGTGCCCATGGATCCACACCTGTGTGCATATGTGTGTGCAGAGGGATGTCTAAATGTATATTCATTGGAATGGCAGAACTGAGGCTAGACCTGGGCAGACAGCCCTACCTGGGCAGAGCAGGACGTGGGCAGACCTGGGAGTCAGCAGGAGGAGGAAGAGGAGGAGGTGAGTGGGGTGAGGGCTCCTGGGGCCTATTTTTAGACTCCATGCTGAAAATGGGATTGTCAGATCTAGCAACTGAAAATGCAGGATGCTCAGTTATATTTAAATTTCAGGCCCAGTGTGGTGGCTCACGCTTGTAATCACAGCACTTTGGGAGGTCGAGGCAGGCAGATCACTCCAGCTCAGGAATTCGAGACCAGCCTGGGAAACATGGTGAAACTCTGTCTTTACCAAAAATACAAATAAATTGGCTGGTTGTGGTGGCGCATGCCTGTAGTCCCAGCTACTTTGGGGGCTGAGGCAGGAGGCTGAACCCAGGAGGTCATGGCTGCAGTGAGCCGAGATCGTGCCACTGGACTGAAGCCTGGGGGACAAAGTGAGGCCCTATCTCAAAAGAAAAAAAAAACCATAAAATAAGTATATTTGGGGTATGCTTACACTAAACATTATTCCCATTTCAAAAATCTGAATAATTTACAATTCAAATTAACTGAGTGCCCTGTATTTTATCTGGTGACCCTAGCTGAGAAGCTCAGGAACACATCTCTTGTTGCCTCCATGGATGACCCACGCCAGCCTGGAAGTTCCCACATCCTCCCCTGCCTCTGGCTTAGCTCCAGTTTACCTGCCCGTGAAATGGAATCACTAGCCTCTGCCTTACTCAAAGAGTTTTGCAGAAAAGCCATGTTAAAATTCCTGGCCATCAAGCCCTAAACTGCACACAAAACCTCCCTGAGGCCCAGCATGTACTTCTGTAAGATGGATAGCAACGTCTGTCCACAGGGTTGTGGTGGGGGATTAAATGAGATAATGTATGTAAAGTGCCTGGCATACAGTCAGTGCTTAATACAGGTTGATCCCCTTCCCTCCCGTCCAGCTGCTGCAGCCCATGCTCTTGCCCCCAGGGATTACAAACCAAGCACCTTCTGTCATCTCAGGGTTTGACTACCGGCCTTTTTGATCTTTTCCTTGCAGCGGCAGCAGCCGTGGGCTGACACTCATCACCTGACTTCACCTTTCTCCAAAATCCCTAGCAGCAGTTCAGTTCCTTATCTACACTTTTCACATTCCGGATGAGGGTGGAGGAGGATCAAACTCATTTTGATAGCAGACATTCGGGGATGTCAGCCAAGGGGAGCTACCAAGAGCAGCGCCCTGATGCCATTTTGAAACGGACACAACAACATGATGAATAGAAAATATAAGGAAACCATCCTGACTTGGGGCAGTCTAGGCTGGAAGTGGGGGCCTCTCCTTTGAAGCCTGTCTGTCATTCTCCCTGCTTGCCACCCAGCACAAACGTCCAAGGGGACTCTGCAATGGAGGAAGGGGGCTGAGCCCCTTCCCTGAGAGCCAAATCTTCACAAATTCCTTTTGACTATTGAATCTCCCCTCCTCCACTCCACAATGAGGCTCAGAGAGCTTAAAAATCTGCCCAAGGTCACCCAGTGAGTCAGGTACGGGTTCAACATGATTCAGTTGCCTGTTGAATAAGCTCAGAGATAAAGAGACCCCAGGGCATATATCAGATGAGTATGCTCACAGCGGGGGCTGCCCCTACTCATGCCTCCCACCTTCCATCCTTGTCCGTCCACTTTGGGTGCGCCAGAAATGAGTGCAACTCACATTTGTCCAAATGCATGGATTGCCACATAGCCCAGTCCCAAGTCAAATTAATGAGCTTCAGTGATAGCCACAGCCTTGGCTTATGGGTGTTTGACTCCTTTCTTAGCACAGACACCTGTGACCCACTTTACCATGCAGTACAAAACAGCCAGCCACACATCCTGCAAAGTCTGCAGAAACCCTGCAACAGGTGACTGCATAGAGACTCGCTCGGCTACAGCAATTTGTTAGCATTGGTCTAACATTTGCAGGGCCCTTGCCTACAAGGCTTTATTTTCTTAGCGCCTATGACTTAGAGACCTGACATCATCATGTGGCTGAGGTGAAACAGGCTGTTCCTTCTGCCCTGTGAGTCTTGCTGTGGAATGTTGAGCATTCTCATGCCTGGATGGCCTCACCTGTGCCAGGCAGGTGAGAGGAGGGATCCACTGGCCTCTAATTTATCCCTAATGTTTTGCAATCTCTTAAGAATCACAGGCCTGTTTATGAATCTGATGGAAGCTCCAGCTCAGCTCTGTCCAGCAGAATTTTCTGCAATGATGGAAATGTTCTGTGTCTGGGTATCTGGGCTGTTCGACATGGTAGACAAGCCACATGTGGTTACTGAACATTTGACACAAGGCTAGTGTGACTAAGAAACTGAATTTTAAATTCTATTCAATTTTAGTTAATTTAAATGTAAATAGCCATATGTGGCTAATGGCTACTGTATTGGACAATACAGCTTTAGACCGGGGTAAGCAAATTTTTTTCTGTAAAGGGTCAAAAATTAAGTATCTCATTGGCTTTGCATAGGGTCTCTGTCACAATAGCTCAACTCTGCAGTTGTAGTGCATGAAAACAGCCACCAAACACATGTCAACAAATGGGCATGGCTGTGTTCCAATAAAACTTTATTTACAAAAACAAGCTGCTGGCTAGAGTCAGCCAAGGCGATCTGAGTTTTCTAATGCCTGCTGTATATTCTCCTTAGAAAAAGATACACCCACCCTCAGAACTTTTGTCTCTAATGTCATGGAGTTTACAAACCTCTCGTTGCCCAACTACAGACCCTGCTCATGATTTCCAGGCTACAGTGTCTGTTTTCACAGGACTCTGAATGTGCCCTCAGATCTGCTCTGCTTAATAAGAAGTGCTTGTGCCCCTAACAGGGCAGTGTGTTCAGGGACACCTTTTTCCTCAAGCTTGAGGGAAGCCAGGGCCTCAAAGATCGACCAGGACTGAGAAATGAGGGCACCATGAGAATCTAGGGCCCAGCCAGGTCTCCCATGTGTCAGTCACTCCCAGCATCTCTGATGGCACCTCTTCTAGTGTCCCTGACCCAGTCTCCCTTTCCCTGGCCCTGGGCCCCAAATATAGTCAATGTCCCCCAGGCCAACCTAAAGTGGAAGGAGCTAATGGCCAGAGAGACTTAAGGAAGCTTCTGAAGAGGCCTCTCTTTGTGAGGAGCTTGTTGCTCAAACTTGGAGAAAATTATTTTGGATTCAGGGTCAGGGTGAAGGCACAAATAGGATGACAAAAATCACAGGCTTGATATTAGGAGGAACTTTTTTTTTTTTTTCTTGAAACATAGTCTCGCTCTGTCACCCAGGATGGAGTGCAGTGGGGTGATATCCATCTCCCAGGTTCAAGAGGTTTTCGTGCCTCAACCTCCCAAGTAGCTGGGATTACAGGTGTGCACCACCATGCCCGGCTAATTTTTGTATTTTCAGTAGAGATGGGATTTTGTCATGTTGCCCAGGATGGTCTCGAACTCCTGGCCTCAAGTGATTCACTCGCCTCGTCCTCCCAAAGTGCTGGGATTACAAGTGTTAGCCACCACAGCCAGCTGAGATCTGATCATTTTTTAAAAAGAAATTAGGCTATTTCAGGAATCCTCACTTTAAGGACAGGTCAGTCTTTGTCAGGAGCCCTCAGTTAAGGTGAAACAGAGTTATGTCAGAAGCCCTCAGCAAAAGGCAGGTGGAATTTTCTCAGGAGCCTTCTCAGCAACCTTTAGTTAAAAATAATTGAGGCCTTCCCAGGAGCCCCCAGTTGCTCAGGTTAAAGCATCAAACTATCTCCCCTATACCCTTGCCACCAGGGGTGGTTTTTTGCTAAGGAGGCAGAACTTGTCCTCGTTATGCATTACACCCCTGGCCAAGACAGGGAGTATCTGTTTCTATATTGCTATAGCTTCATTCGAGAAAGCATCGCTTACTCTTTAAGTATCTTAAACAAAGGCAAAGGCAAAAAAAAAAAAGCTTTTGGATATCTGGCATGCTTTACTAGGGTATTATGTCATTACTGTTATTAATTATCATTAATAGTCTTAAAATACGCCTATTAATGATCTTAACACAAAATAACAGTGCAGGTCTTAGCCAAGAGCGGCATAATTACCTATTAATGAGATGTAAATTTCCCAGGGAAATGACAGAGATCTAGAAGTACCACCTTCTGAACATAATAAAGTTAATAATAATAATAGTGTATAATCTGAAGATATTAGTGTTAATTTGAATTCTAACACCATATTTAAACAGACTGAGAGAAGTACAAATTATTTGCATAGCGTGAACCAAAAGCCCCTAATCCATGCTATTAAGGAAAAATCGATTGTTCTTCTCTGAATGATATAAAACTGACTCTTGGCAGTCACTGAATGGTGTTTTCAGCTGCTTATTTTATTTCTTTTACTTAGGGTTTATATGTTCTTACTTTCAAAAACAACCTGAGGTACCTTATACAATGAAGCCCAATACAAAACAGAAGTAAGAAAATAAAAACACAACAAAACCCAGTTAAAGGGGACAGAGAATTAGATGTTAGCAGGCCCTCAGGATAAACTACTGCACACAAGTTTTGATATCCATTCCCAGTTTCCCGGGAACCAAGAGGGACAATTTAAGTAACTGAGTTACTGGTTAGTAACCAGCCTTGTTAGGACAGGTGCAAGCTCTGGGTCTGAAGAATACTTCCCTGCATCTGTGAGTGATGCAGTCCTGCTTGTGGCTATTAGGACATCACATCTCAGGCTCCTGTGGCCGATGAGGGAGGCACCTACCTTCATAGGTGGCATGGAAGCCTTGGGCACTGACTGCATAGTCACTGATGAGGCGCAGAGAGAGGGTGGTGGCTGCACTAACAATGGTGGCTGGCAGCTGAAAGCCTGTGAGCCTGAAAGACAAAGAAGTGGATTAGGGAGAATGACCCCCTTGGGAAACTACACATCCATGAAGCATTTATTGAGTGCCTGCTGGATACACAGTGCTGATCTAGGCACATAGAGGGTATTCAAAGACAAAGTGATTCTCAGCAGAGGTGATGAAAACTAGCAGGTTTCTGCCCCAGAAACATGAGGAAGTGACTCCCCCAAAGCCATGGTCTAATCCCCCACCTGGAGGCTTGCCTGCCTCCTTTATGTTTCCTCTTTTCTCCTTTTCTGATTTCTTTTCCTGTCTCCTCTCTTTCTGGCTGAGGGCCTGTGAGGCTCTGGGTATAATTCCCCATGAGTTCACAACTAACAATTGCCAGTAGACAATATTTATTCACATAGTAAGGGAAATAGAGCCAACTCTAAGTAGAAGAATGAGGATGCTTCTTATCATAGACTTTATTCTTTCAAAGGAATGTCTACTGCTTTTATAGAAATAAGTGCCTATTAGTTTTTAAAGAAAGCAAAAAATAAGAAACCAACACAATCTGGAAATAATTATTCCTGACAGTTGACATACAAAGAGATGGTGGGATCAATAGACGGAATCATATTCAATGAAATAATTTCATACAAATGGGATCAAACTGTGCGTGCTATTAAAATTAAAATGTTTAAACTTTCTTTCTGGAACTTAACTGAATAAAAGGAAACAGGTGTGAAGCTAAAGGAATTGTTGAACCTGAAATAATATACTTTTAGCACAAGATGATCATTTTTAAAGATTCCTCTAAGAGAAAAAGATACCACTGAACACTTGGGAATACATTTAGGAAAGACCTTGTCCACCACTGGGCGTCCATGCATGGTGACCTTCACAGGGACCCGATTGTGCACACAGGTCGTAGTGAGGTGGCCAGTCTCCTATATACCTTTGTCCTTAACTCCCTCTAAGCCTCAGCCTACCTTACCACACCCAGGTAGGAATCTAGGAGGAATTTCAAGGTTTAACTTTGTGCCCATTTTCAGGTAATTTGAAATATCCGTGGTTCTCCTGGATGCTGCTGTATACCTCCCACTGCTATACAATATCTTGATGCCCAGGATACCCACCGAAGGGCATGAGTATTGGGTTCAGACGAGTTAAATCAGATATTTGTAAACAGACACTGTGAAAACCCTTATGCTAGATGAAGCCCTTGCCCTTCCCACCATCCTAACCTTGTGGGATTCATGTTAACTCAGAATAGACTCAAGAAAAAGCAAAGAAAAAATGATCAAATTATGCAGCAGGTAACCAAATAGTTTCAAGGGCATCTTCTCTTCAAATATAAACACATCCAGCAAAAGATCCCTACCTCACCCCATATTCATATACTCTCTCTCATAAAAAAATGTATACATAAAACAATGAAATCATACATATTATAAGGAAACAAACTTTGTTTAATCATCTTATACTGGGGAAAGGCCTTCTAAGCAAGACATGTAGAGGACTCTCTTTGCACCTACTTGCCTGTCAATCTTCCATAGGAGCTGTCCATGGCACGGATTTCTGACAGGTACTCCACCTGCCCACTAGCCACAGAGCTGGGTAAATGACCAATCACGACATACTATCCCTCATTTTTATTGACTGGTTCAGGGTATGGGGAAGAGGGAAGAGACCATATCACCCAAGCAGAGTCATTCTGAGTCCTTCTATGGGATATAATATACAGACTCTGAAAGGTTTTTATTTTTGGACCTTAAACTACCACAATATAAGCTTGAGACTCCCAGCAGCCTTTTAATCATCACACAGAGACTACCTGCTTTAGAGAAAATGATATCGCCAGATAGATATAAATAAAACTAAGCAGTGGCAAGAGAAGAGAAACAGAACCCTGATGATGTATTTTTCAGATCCTTAATCCACGCAGTGTGATCTATCTCTTCAATGCCCAGTTACATAGGCCAACATTCTTTCTTTCTTTTTTTCTTAAACTAGCTTGACTTGGTTTTCTATCTCTTGAAATTGAGTACTAATGGATACAACATGAAACCCCAGAGGCCTTAAAGGAAAATACTGATTAATAACTACATGAAAATTAAAAGCATGTATATGTGACAAAAAACTGTAAAAGGTAATGGGAAAAGTGCAAACTGAAGGGTTATGAATATGTGACGGGAGGAGGATTCATATTTACAACCTAGAAAAAGTACTTACAAATCAGTAAGAAAATGGAAAAGAGCTAGGAGGAAAAGAGCAAAAGGTACAATACAAATGAACGATCCACCTAATTAATATAAAAATGTGAAAACTGAAACCCCAAGACTCATTTTTCACCTATCTAGAGTTGGCAAAGGCTAAGGAAAACAGATCCTGCGCTTAACAGCAGGATAATAAGGAAATACTACAAATTATACACACACATTTGACACATTAAATGAAATGGGCACAAACTTAAGAAGCCCAAACTACCATAAGTTTCCCAATATGAAATAGATCATTTGAATAGACCTATAACTATTCAGGAAATTGATTTTAAAACTCCCAAAAAAGAATATCTAGGCCTAGATGATTTCACTAGAGAATTCTACCAAACATGTAAAGAAGAATGAACACCAATTCTACTCTAATCTCTTCTAGAAAAGAAGAACGAACATTTCCAAACTCATATTATGAGACCAGTATTACCCTGATGCCAAGCCAAAGACAGTACAAATAAAGAAAAATGAAGATCAATATTTCACATGAATACAAACACAAAAACCTTAACAAAATATTGGCAAGGAGAATTCAGCAATATATAAAAATATTTATAAACTATAACCAAGTGGGGTTGATTCTAAAGAGGCAAGGCTAGTTCAACATTTGAAAAATCAATCAGTGTGATCTACCATATTAACAGGCTAAAGGCAGAAAAATCACATGACCACATCAACTGACGCAGAAAAAGTATTTGACACATTTCAACACACATTTGCAATTAAACGAAAAGAAAAATTCAGAAACCTACAAATAGAGCGTTAGTTTCTGAACTTGATAAAGAACATCTACAAACAACACAACACAAAACAAAACAAAACAAAAAAACAGTAGCTGACATCACACTTCATGGTGAAAGACTGAATGCTTTTCCCTTAAGATTGAGAACAAGGCAAGGATTCAACAACTCAGTTAGAAAATCAGCAAAGACATGGAAGAGACATTTCACCAAACAAGATATATGTATGGCAAATAAGCACATGAAAAGATGTTCAACATCACTAGCCTTTAAAGAAATACAGGTTAAGACCATGAAGAAATATTACTACATACTCACTGGAACAGCTAAAATAAAACACTGTAGTCACAATATTCAATGCTGGTGATGATACAGGAAACCTGGATTCCTCATGCAATGCTGGTAGAAATGCAAAAACATGCAGTGACTCTGGAAAATAGTTTGGCAGTTTCTTTAAGAAAAAAAAAAAAAACCACATACACTAACTATACAACTCAGCAATTTACTCCAGAGAAACGGAAACTGATATCCATTATGCAAAAAAATCTATGCATAATTGTTCATAGCAGCTTTATTCCTAATAGCCCAGACTGGAAACAACCAAAATGTCCTACAATAATAGGTGAATGACTAAACAAACTGGGGTATATCCATACCATAGAATACTACTCAGCAATAAAAAGGAATGGACTATGAATACATGTAGCAACTTGGGTGGACCTCAAGGTCATTAAGCCAAGTAGGAAAAAAAAAAGCTAATCTCAAAAGATCACATGCCATATCATTCACTTTATATAACATTCTAGAGATGATGAAATTAAAGAGATGGAAAACAGATTAGTGCTTGCCAGAGATTTGGGATCATAAGAGGAAGGGAAATGGGTATGACCATAAAGAGGTAGTATGAGGGAGATCTTTGGGTGATGGAATCATTCTGTGTCTTGATTGCAGTGATGGTTATGGGAATCTGCATGTGATAAAATGACATAGAAGTATACACACACATTGCACCAATGGCAGTTTCCTGGTTTTGAGAGTGTGCTATAGTTATATAAGATGTAACTATTTGGAGGAAACTGGGAGAAGGGTACATGGAACCTCTCCTGTGAATCTATTATTATTTCAAAATAAAAAGTTTTATGAATGCAAATCTACCATATTGACTTCTGATTAGCCCCAGTCTTGAGAATGCCTCCTGATTCCTATTTTATTTA
Source organism: Piliocolobus tephrosceles (assembly GCF_002776525.5). Classification (NCBI taxonomy): domain Eukaryota; kingdom Metazoa; phylum Chordata; class Mammalia; order Primates; family Cercopithecidae; genus Piliocolobus; species Piliocolobus tephrosceles. The sequence goes on along the minus strand of NC_045434.1, from coordinate 188,634,931 downwards.
CTGTTCCTAGCATAAGAACATGTCAATCTTGATGTTATCATATAAATTATAGGCTATGACACATACAGTCCCCTTGCCTGTTCTGGAGGCTGCTTTTCATTTCCTTGCTGGACACATACACCCTTTCCCTATGGTCCATAAGCCCTGGCTCTGGGGAGTAAGATTGCAGAGATCTATCTGCCTTGTGGCTAACCAAGACCATGCTTCTCTCTGTGAATTTCCCCAATAAAACACCCTTTACCAACAAAAAAAAATGTTAATTTAATTTAAAATTTTAAAAAATTGTATCTATCGCTCATATTATATTGCTATTGGACAGTACCCCAGTCCTCCATTAGACCAGACATACAGTCAGTCTCCCTGGATTGGGCTTTGAGCTTTGTCTTTTCCAGGTCCCTCACTCCAGCCGCCTCTTGTCCACTCCAGCCTGTATTGCACCCTCCCTGCCCCCACCAGCAGCATTTGACTGTAGCCTTGCTGACTACCAGTACCAGAACTCGGCCCACAGGGTCCCCGTTAGCCTATTCCTTGGCTTCCTGTTGACTTGCCCATGCACCAGTTGCCCTTTCCCTCTTCTGAAATATTCATATATTCAGTGACAGACTGACATCATCCCATTGGATCCTAAGGATTAAAATAGTAAATTGTCCCCAGTGAGGCCAGACTTATATCTGGCTCCCCAGGCCCCATCCTAGCAAGCTCTGGTTGCCTCTATCTCCGAGTGGGCCCAATTCACAGCAGGTGCAACTTGTCTCTCACCCATGTCTACCAGAATTATGCCCTTGGGTGCCCTTCCCAGACACTCAGCCTAGGGACCATCCTTTCCTTCAATTACACAGAGCCTCATGGAGGAATCTCAAGCCTCCCCAAGGCTTCTCATAGGAAGTCCTCTCTGAGAATGGCATTCCCCTCACTAAGCAGAAATGGTTGATTTTTATTCCCCCAACTTAGTTCCAGGATATTTTTGCATTGCTATTAAAAATTCCTAGACCCTAGTTTCTTGGTACTATATTGATGCAAGCTGTGAATAGCTAATGTACACTGTCAACAAACAATTACAGTTTTATCACTTACAATATATGGAATTGCAGCTTGCTAGGCATTTTCTCTAATCAGATATTTACCACTGCTCTGCTCTTTCCCAGGATTGGTAGATAAATTCTAGCAGGGAGGATTCCTCAAAGGCGCTGGCTAAGGCTGGGGGAGGGGATGGGAAATTGAATCTCCCCAGCTAGATACCTGGATCATCACTCCCCCACCCACTCATCTTTGAGATCTATTTTAGACACGCGGATGACCCCGCAGTTAGGAGGAGCTATGGTGTTGCGTGATGGAATGAGCAAATAAAACTTTCAGACTTTCCCATCTTTTATTTGACAAGATTAAATACCATATTGAAAGGAGTGAGGTATCCTTTAATAGTGAAATCCAGACTTAGTAAAGAAATGTAGTAAAATGATGGCAAGGCAGGTGAGAGGCCCCTGTTGCTATTAGTTATCCTCTCTGCAGACTCTAAAACGCACAGAGAACAGCATTTTGCAAACAGGTGGCATAGCCAAACATGTAAAACAATACTCATCTTCTGCTTTACATCAGCCTTATTGTCTTCCCATTTTCTCCAGTGCCTTTTCTTTGTTTTTGCCTTCCTGCCAAAAGTAACCCAGAGTCTTGAAAACAGTATGGCCAGGACCACATATACTCCTCATTTCTCAGCTCAGAATCTATCCACAGCCTCCCACTGTTCTTAGGATTAAAGTCAGAATCCCTTACGAGGTTCACGAAGCCTGCATGGCTTGGCCGTGATAGATTCTCTGCTCTGTCTCCTGCCTGGCTCCAGCCCCCCAGTCTTCTTTGGTCAAGGCCATGCCAAGGGCAAAGGAAGTGGTCAGCCCAAAGTACAGGCAATAAGGGCATGAATTTCCTGTTGGGAATTTGAAATCAATAATAAAATGGACTTTAAAAGTTCACTTCTTATTACCATGCATCCATGTTCTAAATAATGTCAGTGATTAAATACTCTTCCCCACTTTTCTCCCGCTGCCTTCCTTCGTACACCTCTGGTTTCAGTTCCTTCAATTTACCATGCCCCATCTTCAGGGTCTTTGCACACACTGTCTCCTATTTAAAACACTTTCTAACTCTTGGGATTTGTCTAATTAGCTCTTTCTCACCATTCAAATCTTATCACGAGTGTCTCAACATTACTTCTAGAAAGGTGCATTCCTGACATCCCAGACCAGCCTATGCTGCATGCTCAGAGGTCCCAGTGGAAGTCACTGGTACAGTTCACCTTGTATTTCCAGTTTTCCTTCTAGACATGGAGTGGAACAGCACCTCCCATCCCTGCTGAGGTCAGGCCTGGCCAAGACACCGGCTTGGCCAGGGAGATGTAGGTAGCAGTGAAGGTTTCTGTTGCCAGGAGGGAGGCTTGAACAGCCTGTGTACCTTGTGCTGAATTCCCTTCCCCTTATCTAAGGTCAGTGATCCTTGGCCTCTGTCAGTCACGGTCTCTGAGCAACTCCCCTAAGCAGAGAGCCCCTGCAAACCTTTTTTGAATCTGCAGCATGAGCAAGAAATAAACTTTTGGTGAGTTAAGCCATTTCAATTCGAGTGTTGTTTGCTACCACCATATTTTCAATTGTAGGTTTTGTTATTACCACTCAGGTATGGTGAGGCCAACAGATCAGAAGACATTGCCGCTGAAAAGATAACACACGGTTTCCTAGAGGAAGGGGCATACTACGCCAAGCAGAGCCACAAGCAGGTGGGAAGCTCCAGGGTCAGTGACAAGGCAGAAGGAGCCCGGGAAAACGTGGGCAAGAGCCTTTATTGTGGTTTTCCCAAGAAGGAATGGGCCAGATCAGGTAAGCAGCTGAGCAGGTTTAGGATTGCCTAGTTTAAATAATTTCAGAGGGTTCCAGGGTATGTGCACCACCCTTAGTTGTCTGATTTCTGGCCCTGGGTAACTAGGGCAGGGGGATAGTAGATAAACAATGAGATCTCAATAAAGGAGGTAGAGGCTAGGCACGGTGACTCACACCTGTAATCCCAGCACTTTGGGAGGCCAAGGTGGGAGGATCACTTCAGCTCAGGAGTTCCAGATCAGCCTAAGCAACATAGTGAAACTCCATCTCTACAAAGAATTATAAAAAAAAAAAAAAAATTGTCTGAATGTGTTGATTACTCAGCTAAACTTGTGGTCCCAGCTACTCAGGGGGCTGAAGTGGTCCCAGCTATTCAGGAGGCTGTAGTGGGAGGATCACTTGAGCCTAGGAGTTCGAGGCTGCAGTGACCCATGATCACACCACTGTGCTCCAGTCTGGGCAAAAAAGTGAGATCCTGACTCAAAAAAATAGAAAAATTAAACTGAAATTAAAAAAAAATAATAAAAGACTTAGTTGTGCTCTACCCAATTGGGATAATCAGTTTGCATACGAAAGGTACACTTTGGGAAGAACTGTTTGCTATTTTAGGTCAACAAAGTCCCAAGATGTCTAAGTACCAGAAAATACAGACAATTTAAAAACATGATTAGGGCTGAGACGGGCGGATCACGAGGTCAGGAGATCGAGACCATCCTGGCTAACACGGTGAAACCCCGTCTCTACTAAAAACTACAAAAAACTAGCCGGGCGAGGTGGTGGTGCCTGTAGTCCCAGCTACTGGGAGGCTGAGGCAGGAGAATGGCGTGAATCCGGGAGGCGGAGCTTGCAGTGAGCTGAGATCCGGCCACAGCACTCCAGCCTGGGTGACAGAGCGAGACTCCGTCTCAGGGGAAAAAAAAAAAAAAAAAAAAAAAAACATGATTAGTACACAGAGTGTAACCTGACCTATCCTGACTGATATCCCTTGTCTTTTCTTTACTAGCACTAACCATAATTCCTAATTAGATGTTTATTGGAGTAAATAGTTTTCATTAAGGTCTCCCTGACTAGATGAAAGCACCACAAGAGCCATGGCTGAGTTTGTGTTGCTCACTTTGCATGTGTGTTTCTAAATGAATGGATGAATGAATGAGTGGCAAGCTATTTGGTGTTCCTAGGAGCAGCCACACAAACTAAGAAGCCTAAGATGTGTGGCTTCTTAGTTGCGTAAGAAGCCACACATCTTAGGTAACTCTGATGCTGGCAGTATGGACAACAGGAGGGAGAGACATCCAGACTTGGGCTAAGTAACACTTACTGATGTGGCAAATCCCCTTCATACCCATGAAATGAGGTGAGATATAAGGAAAAAGCAGACTGCTTTGAACACCTCCATTTCTTCCTAATCATCCCAGGAAAAACAAAAAGGTGGGAGCTTTTATTTTAAAGAGGGTATTACGCTGCGTGCAGTAGCTTGTGCCTGCAATCCCAACATTTTGGGAGGATGAGGTGGGAGGATCGCTTGAGGCCAGGAGTTCGAGACCACGCTAGTCAATATAGTGAGAGCCTGTCTTTCCAAATACTTTCAAGAATAGTTGGGCACGGTAGTGCATGCCTGTAGTCCCAGCTACTCAGGAGTCTGAGGCAGAAGGATTGCTTGATCCCAGGAGTTTGAGGCTGCAGTGAGCTATGATCATGTCACTGCATTCCAGTCTGGGTGACAGAATGAGACCCTGTCTTAAATAAGGAAGAGGGGACAGAAGAAAGTGCTGGACTATACACAAAAGGACTCTCATTCTGAGCAGATTGAACTCCCCCACCAGAATTTGGCTCGGATACAACTGAGCTTCCTGCCTTCAGGTGTCACTGAGGCCTTGAGCACATCAAGTGGACTGAGACCTGAGGGTCTTCCTGGAATGCGGGGTCTATGTAAGACCTTGCTTGGGAGAATTCCAACAGTGGCTGAAGTGAAATTCTTCCCCTTTATGCATGGGACTCAAAGTCAAATTGTTTTTAATGCAGAAATATGACATTTCTTCCACCCAAGTGAAGTGTCTGCAAATTTCTACCCATGCAAATAAAAGCTCATTTTCTTACTCCAGGAGTTAGTGCCCACATTTGAGAACTTCCAGGCTCTCAAGTTGACCAACTACTCACTTCCTTGGGCTAGTGTCTCTTGGCTTTGATGTGCCAGGCTTGCAGCAAGGAGACCCTAAAAGACCCCTCACCCTGTGGGATGAAGAACAGTTGAAGAAAGTGGGCACGTATAGTCTGGGGTCCAACAGAGTTGGCAAGGGGAAGGATAAGAACTGTCTCCACATCTCTGAGGGTCATGCTTGACACACCAATGTCCTCATGAAATGCTTGGCAAGGAAGCAGGACCATAGGGCAGAGGCTCCAGAGAGACACACTTGGGCTCCATGCACAGAAGAACGCTGGCATTCACATCTGCCAAAGGTATGAGTGTGCCACCTCTCAAGTTCAATCCAATTTTAATCCCTCAAATATTTACTGAGTGGCAACAGGTCTCAGATGCTGATCCTCAGGAAGGAGGAGGAACATACCAGGTTGAATCTTGGGCCAAGCTCATCAGAGACATGGCTTTGCTTTTGCCAGTCAGAGAACCAATGAGAAAGGCCATAATGAAATTCTGATCTCAACAAACTCCAACCTGGAATTATGGAGTCTATTAGTACATTGGGTTGACCTCATTACTGGAGTAAATGTAAATCTTGATTCCTGCTTGATAGAAAAACATAGAAGACAGGGAAAGATGGAAGAATTAGGTTTTGTCCAAATGTCTTCCAGGCACATGGAACTTTCTGGAACTGTCTGGAGTAGGGCAGCTGGCAAATCAAAACACTATCTCCCAAGCCTGTCAGTGTGACAAATGTTGCTTACACTTACTCTTTTATTCCCAAGGTCAAATTGGCTTGTCTTTTTTCATATCACTGTTTGACATGCTAACAGCTTTAAATGAGAACCATTCAATAAAAGCCCAATTTGCTATATTACTGTTTATTCCTGGGTAATTCTATATTAGTTGGGCTCTTTAAGATTGTCTCTGTGCTGCCCCAAGATCTGGAGAACCATGTGATAAACCCCCACTTTTCATAACTTTCTGAGGATGGAGGCAGAGCCCTGAGTCGTCCCTGAGTGAGTGTTGCTGGGGCTGGTTCCCTAGGCCTCAAGTGAAATAAGAGATCTGGATCAGCAAGAAGGACATAACGATCAGGAATGACAGAGATGGATGGCTCTCTGGGTGACAAGGCCCAAGGCTTTGCCTTGCAAGACCTGACCTGCCTTTCTTTCTACCTCAGTTCATGGCTCTCTCCCCTTTGGTCTTTCCCCCTCCACCCACACTGGCTGCTGCTGCTTTTTTTTTTTTTTTTTTTTTGAGATGGAGTCTCGCTCTGTGGCCCAGGCTGGAGTGCAGTGGCGCGATCTCGGCTCACTGCAAGCTCTGCCTCTGGGGGTGACACTATTCTCCTGCCTCAACCTCCCAAGTAGCTGGGACTACAGGCGCCCACCACCACGCCTGGCTCATTTTTGTATTTTTAGTAGAGACGGGGTTTCACCGTGTTAGCCAGGATGCTCTCTATCTCCTGACCTTGTGATCTGCCTGCCTCAGCCTCCCTAAGTGCTGGGATTACAGGTGTGAGCTGGCTTCTTATACTGTCCTTGAAGGTGCCACATCTCTTCCCATCTCAGGGCCTTTGCAGATGCTGTCCCTAGGACTCTGTGCCCAGATGTCTCCCTTAGCCATCCAGGCCGCCTCCATCTTACCTTCCCCCCAACCCTGCATTAGCTTTTCAGGGCTCACTTTCAGCATCAGTTCCTCTGGGAAAGAGTTTAGGGATCCCTGATAAATGTCCTCAGAGAACAGAGTACTTCTACTTTGTAACATTCATCCCAATGATCATGAATCGATTTTCTTATTGAATTGTTATATATCTGTCTTTCCTTCTTGATGGTAAGTCTCTTGGAGGCAAAGACTATCTATAACCTTTTCACTATATCACTAGTGCACAGCACATATTAGATGTAATATAGAGTGAATAAATGAAGGTTTTACTATGAGAAAGCAGACAGAAAAGGCCTGACTGCTATCCTTTGAAAGGCCCGCTTACAAGTATAATCCCTGTCTGGCATCTGGGAACCGGGGATTTCAGGAGGGTTCCCTCCATTTCTAGTACTTTCAGGAGAGGTCTAAACAATTTGTACAAACATTATGGTTTATGCTGAACACCTGCTTTCCACCTGGGAGCCTAGAATGTTGGTATGTGTCAGGAAGAGGGGTCTAGGTAATCATCTCTGTGGGAAGACGCTGGGCAATGAGTCTCTGCTGAGCTTTCCTGGCTGGCAATATTTCATATGTGTTGTCACAATTAGTTGCCGGGGGTTTGAAGCACGACCTGTGTGACTTTGCCAGATGAGAACTCTTGGAAGCTTGTGCCTGGCTTCTCCCAGCCATCGCCCCAGGATGCACCTTTTCCCCTTGCTGACTTTGCTCTGTATCCTTTCACCATAATAAATCATAGCCATGGGTACAAATACATCCTGAATCCTGTGAGTCCTAATAAATCATGAGGGTGGTGACACGGACCCCCCAATACAGAGGGTGACAAATTATAACAACCAGATTTCTCTAGAAAGTACCAAAACTAGGTTATTTTTCAAAGCATGTTTCTAGAGTGTTCACCAGTTAAATAGAATTGGGAGATGCTGGGTTAAACAAAGCAAGGATTTTTCAGAAAACAAATAAAAAATAAAATGCATAGGAGGACTTTTAATTAGCAAAGTCAATGTAAACCTTCAAGGCTGGAATAGATTATGTAACAGATCCCAAACCCATTATATTATAGCCCCATTGATTCTTAAAGCATCCTGTGGGCTAGGGTTCTGTGGAACCCTCTCTGGGAAACAACATGCCCAGAGAAGGCAGGTTGTGGAGCTGAGGCTGTTGCTGCAACAATCATGAGGCTGTTGCTATGTCAGCCATGATGCTGCTGACACTACCTGTCTTGAAAGTTCTGAAACCCAGAGTGACCAAAGGTCTGAAATGCAGTTCTGTGTTGCCCCAAGATCTAGAGAACCACGTGTTACGCCTCCATTTCCGAGGGTGATCTACGCATATCTCTTCTTTGCAATATTAAAGAGCCCAATATAGAATTACCCAGGAATAAATAGTAATATAGCAAATTGGGCCTTTAATGAATGGTTCTCATTTAAGGCTGTTAGCACGTCAAACAGTGATATGAAAAAAGACATACCAATTGACCTTGGGAATAAAAGAGTAAATGTAAGCAACACTTGTCACACTGACAGGCTTGGCAAATAGTGTTTTGATTTGCCAGCAGCCCTACTCCAGACAGCAGCCACTGGTTAGATACATAAACCATTAAGCTAAAAACAGAACTATCATTACAGGCATCATCTAGTAATTTGCAGGTAATTGATGGACATTAGTCATAATCACGCACCACACCACATACACACACACCTACAAACACATGTTTTCACTGGTAATTCCCCTTTGCATTTCATCAAGAGCCTCTAAAACTGGGAAACTTGGAAAATCTAGGCTTTTTGTGCCTTTCTATATATACATCATAGACCCCTTTATGCTTAAAGCATCTTGTGGGCTGGGGTTCTGTGGAACTCTCTGGGAAAGGATATGCCCACAGAAGGTAGATCATGGAGCTGAGGCTGTAGCTACATTAGCTATGAGACCACTGACACTCTCAGTCTTCAACACCCTGAAACCTAGAATGAGAGGAAGTCTAAAGAGATGATTCTTGTGCTGTCTCGAGATCTGGAGATCCTTGTAATAAACTCCCATTTCTGAGGGTGATCTTGCATTAGCTAGATATCTGCTGAAAAAGCCCAACTTACATCCAAAGGATCTTGTCTAAAATGTCCCTGCCTCTCCAGAAAACATCTACTGGCTCTGCAAACCTCTGCTTTCAGCTGCACATGTGCATTTATTTTTGGAGGCTGGGATACCTGTCTTAAGTATGACTGGATGGGAGCAAAGCTAGGCCTCCAAATCTCCATATACAGTACACTTTCTAGGATGTGGACTCTCTTTAGAAGCAAGATCTGGAGTCATAGCAGACCCACCTGCTGAGGTCTAAAAATAGGGAAGAAGCACTACATTCAGAATGCAAATCCTCTAAGCACACTCGCTCCGTCAAAACCCAGGGGTGTTTCCCATTGGACTGCAGCTTCTCCTTCTGCAGCAGGGAGCCCTCTTGATGTGCTCTACCTCAAAAGTTCCCAAATAATGTTGCACAGAATACTATCCAGTGTGATGTTAGTAGGTTTGCCTGAAAAAAAATAAGTAATTTTGGGAAATGTACCATGGTTCCCAAAAAGTGCACCATGGTGCCCCAGGGCATTGCAGTGAGTTTACAAGGGTAACCATGGAATATTTTAAACTTTCAAAGGAAACAGTGGCACTTAATATCTGCTGGACACACAAACTATTAGCTCAAGGTGGTTCACAGCTTCAATGTAAAGCTACCTTGCATTAGATGACATCATATCTTTGCAAAGCTTTGGTAGTTGGTGTGATGGGAAGTAGGGACCATGTGTGAATCAGTGTGGAACAGGATATGAAGGTGGTAGTGTCCAATCTGAGCTCAAGGTTTGAGAATCTTTGCAATGACCAACAAGGAAACACATACCATTAGCAATCAATTGTCATTTAACAATTATTTAAGGATGAAATAAAAATATTTTTCTTTCAATTTATATTATCTTTTCAAACAGATACAGAGGTATTGGGATATAAATACTTATTCAGTTGTTTGGACCTAAACTGCTTAATAAGTGGAGCTAATAGGTATTTCTTTTCCCCATGGAGCACCGTGGAAACGTTACTGAGACACTAATGGCACCTAAGAAACTTTGGGAACCTTTGCATTACTGTATGAAAAGCTTTGGAAAGTCCTGAGTAATAGACAAAGACAGTTGGATCCAGCAGGCCCCACACTTCTTGGTTCAGTACATGCATGAATAGCTTTATTTATGACATCAGTTGAGAAACTAAAATAGATGTTATCCATGATTTTTCTCTATGATCTGATAGGTTCACAAAAGAGATTAAAGGCTGGCATATTCCCACCGGTAACAATTACAAATTTTTCTCATCAATCATTCATTCAACAAATATTAATTGTATGCCCTATTAAAAGCTATGTACTATGCTTGGTTCTTGGGATAAAAATTCATAAGACATGGACTTGCTCTCGAGGGATTTACCCTCAAATGGAGGCATTTACATTAATTTATCTAGAAATCCAGCCAGTTCTCATCACCTTCATTACTACCATCCTGGAACAAGACACTACCATCTCTTGCCTCAATTACTGCAATAACCTCCTAACCAGTCTTCCTACTTTCCCCCTGGTCCACCTAAAGATCCTCCTTAACACAGCAGCCTGTGTGATCATCTTAAGTAGGATCATGTCACTTCTCTGCTCGAAACTCATCCAAAGGCATCCCACTCAATTTGGCATAAAAGCCAAATACAGCAATTAGGGGGCGCCCAAGATGGCCAAATAGGAACAGCTCCAGCCTCCAGCTCCCAGCGTGAGCGACACAGGAGACGGGTGATTTCTGCATTTTCAACTGAGGTACCGGGTTCATCTCACTGGGGTGTGTTGGACAGTCAGTGCTGGTCAGTGGGTGCAGCCCAACCAGCAAGAGCTGAAGCAGGGCGAGGCATCGCCTCACCTGGGAAGCACAACAGGAAGGGAATTCCTTTTCCTAGCCAAGGAAAACTGAGACATGCAACACCTGGAAAATCAGGTAACTCCCACCCTAATACCGCGCTTTACGAAGGCTCTCAGCAAATGGCACACCAGGAGATTATATCCCACGTCTGTCCCAGAGGGTCCCACGCCCACAGAGCCTCCCTCATTGCTAGCACAGTAGTCTGAGATCTAACTGCAAGGTGGCAGCAAGGATGGGGGAGGGGTGCCCGCCATTGCTGAGGCTAGAGTAGGTAAACAAAGCCACCTGGAAGCTTGAACTGGGTGGAGCCCACCACAGCTGAAGGAGGCCTGCCTGCCTCTGTAGACTCTACCTCTGGGGACAGTGCACAGCTAAACAAAAAGCAGCAGAAACCTCTGCAGATGTAAATGTCCCTGTCTGACAGCTTTGAAGAGAGCAGTGGTTCTCCCAGCACGGAGGTTGAGATCTGAGAACGGAGGTTGAGAGCTGAGAACAGACAGACTGCCTGCTCAAGTGGGTCCCTGAGCCATGAGTAACCTAATTGGGAGACATCCCCCACTAGGTGCAGACTGACACGTCACACCTCACACGGCTGGGTACACCTCTGAAGGTTCCAGAGAAAGAATCAGACAGCAAAACTTGCTGTTCAGCAATATTTTATCTTCTGCAGCCTCCACTGCTGATACCCAGGCAAACAGGGTCTGGAGTGGACCTCCAGCAAACTCCAACAGACGTGCAGCTGAGGGTCCTGACTGTTAGAAGGAAAACTAACAAACAGAAAGGACACCCACACCAAAACCCCATTAGTACATCACCATCATCAAAGACGGAAGGCAGATAATACCACAAAGATGGGGAAAAAGCAGTGCAGAAAAGCTGGAAATTGAAAAAGTCAGAGGGCCTCTCCCCCTCCAAAGGAACGCAGCTCATTGCCAGCAACAGAACAAAGCTGGATGGAGAATGACTTTGACGACTTGAGAGAAGAAGGCTTCAGTATATCAAACCTCTCAGAGCTAAAGGAGGAACTATGTACCCAGCACAAAAGAAACTAAAAACCTTGAAAAAAAAGAAAGGAAGAATGGATAACTAGAACAAATGGAGAGAAGTCCATAAACGAACCGACAGAGATGAAAACCATGACACAAGAACTACGTGACAAATGCACAAGCTTCAGTAACTGACTCGACCAACTGGAAGAAAGATTATCAGTGATTGAAGATCAAATGAATGAAATGAAGCGAGAAGAGAAGTGCAGAGATAAAGGAGTAAAAACAAATTAACAAAGCCTCCAAGAAATATGGGATTATGTGAAAAGACCAAATCTACGTCTGATTGGGGTGCCTGAAAGTGACGGGAAGAATGGAACCAAGTTGGAAAACACTCTGCAGGATGTTATCCAGGAGAACGTCCCCAACCTAGCAAGGCAGGCCAACATTCAAATTCAGGAAATACAGAGAACGCCACAAAGATACTCCTTGAGAAGAGCAACTCCAAGACACATAATTGTCAGATTCACCAAAGTTGAAATGAAGGAAAAAATGTTAAGGGCAGCCAGAGAGAAAGGTCGAGTTACCCACAAAGGGAAGCCCATCAGACTAACAGCAGATCTCTCGGCAGAAACTCTCCAAGCTAGAAGAGAGTGGGAGCCAATCTTCAACATTCTTAAAGAAAAGAATTTTCAACCCAGAATTTCATATTCAGCCAAACTAAGTTTCATAACTGAAGGAGAAATAAAATCCTTTACAGACAAGCAAATGCTTAGAGATTTTGTCACCACTAGGCCTGCCTTACAAGAGATCCTGAAGGAAGCACTAACCATGGAAAGGAACAACCAGTACCAGCCACTGCAAAAACATGCCAAAATGTAAAGGCCATCGATGCTAGGAAGAAACTGCATCAAATAATGAGCAAAATAACCAGCTAATATCATAATGACAGGATCAAGTTCACACATAACAATATTAACCTTAAATGTAAATAGACTAAATGGTCCAATTAAAAGACACAGATTGGCAAATGGGATAAAAAGTCAAGACCCATCACTGTGCTGTATACAGGAGACCCATCTCACATGCAGAGACACACATAGGCTCAAAATAAAGGGATGGAGGAAGATCTACCAAGCAAATAGAAAACAAAAACAAGGAAGGGGTTGCAATCCTAGTCTCTGATAAAATAGACTTTAAACCAACAAAGATCAAAAGAGACAAAGAAGGCCATTACATAATGATAGAGGGATCAATCCACCAAGAAGAGCTAACTATCCTAAATATATATGCACCCAATACAGGAGCACCCAGATTCATAAAGCAAGTCCTTAGAGACTTACAAAGAGACTTAGACTCCCATACAATAATAATGGGAGACTTTAACACCCCACTGTGAACATAAGACAGATCAACGAGACAGAAAGTTAACAAGGATATCCACGAATCGAACTCAGCTCTGCACCAAGCCGCCCTAATAGACATCTACAGAACTCTCCACCCCAAATCAACAGAATATACATTCTTCTCTGCACCACATCACACTTATTCTAAAATTGACCACATAGTTGGAAGTAAAACACTCCTCAGCAAATGTAAAAGAACAGAAATCATAACTGTCTCTCAGATCACAGGGCAATCACACTAGAACTCGGGACTAAGAAACTCAACCAAAACCACTCAACTATACGGAAACTGAACAACCTACTCCTGAATGACTACTGGGTACATAACGAAATGAAGGCAGAAATAAAGATGTTCTTTGAAACCAATGAGAACAATGCCACAACATACCAGAATCTCTGGGACACATTTAAAGCAGTGTGTAGAGGGAAATGTATAGCACTAAATGCCCACAAGAGAAAGCAGGAAAGATCTAAAATTGACACCCTAACATCACAACTAAAAGAATTAGAGAAGAGCAAACACATTCAAAAGCTAGCAGAAGGCAAGAAATAACTAAGATCAGAGCAGAACTGAAGGAGATAGAGACACAAAAAACCCTCCAAAAAATCAGTGAATCCAGGAGCTGGTTTTTTGAAGAGATCAATAAAATTGATAGACTGGTAGCAAGATTAATAAAGAAGAAGAGAGAGAAGAATCAAACAGACACAATAAAAAATGATAAAGGGGATATCACCACCGACCCCACAGAAATACAAACTACCATCAGAGAATACTATAAACACCTCTATGCAAATAAACTAGAAAATCTAGAAGAAATGGATAAATTCCTGGACACATACACTCTCCCAAGACTAAACCAAGAAGAAGTTGAATCCCTGAATAGACCAATAACAGGCTCTGAAATTAATAGCCTACCAACCAAAAACAGTCCAGGACCAGATGGCTTCACAGCCAAATTCTACCAGAGGTACAAGGAAGAGCTGGTACTATTCCTTCTGAAACTATTCCAATCAATATAAAAAGAGGGAATCCTCCCTAACTCATTTTATGAGGCCAACATCATCCTGATACCAAAGCCTGGCACAGACACAACAAAAAAAGAGAATTTTAGACCAATATCCCTGATGAACATCGATGCAAAAATCCTCAACAAAATACTGGCAAACTGAATCCAGCAGCACATCAAAAAGCTGATCCACCATGATCAAGTGGGCTTCATCCCTGGGATGCAAGGCTGGTTCAACATATGCAAATCAATAAATGTAATTCAGCATATAAACAGAACCAAAGACAAAAACCACATGATTATCTCAATAGATGCAGAAAAGGCCTTTGACAAAATTCAACAGCCCTTCATGCTAAAAACTCTCAATAAATTTGGTATTGATGGAACGTATCTCAAAATAATAAGAGCTATTTATGACAAACCCACAGCCAATATCATACTGAATGGGCAAAAACTGGAAGTATTCCCTTTGAAAACTGGCACAAGACAGGGATGTCCTTTCTCACCACTCCTATTCAACATAGTGTTGGAAGTTCTGGCCAGGGCAATCAGGCAAGAGAAAGAAATAAAGGGTATTCAATTAGGAAAAGAAGAAGTCAAATTGTCTCTGTTTGCAGATGACATGATTGTATATTTAGAAAACCCCATCGTCTCAGCCCAAAATCTCCTTAAGCTGATAAGCAACTTCAGCAAAGTCTCAGGATACAAAATCAATGTGCAAAAATCACAAGCATTCTTATACACTAATAACAGACTAACAGCCAAATCATGAGTGAAGTCCCATTCACAATTGCTTCAAAGAGAATAAAATACCTAGGAATCCAACTTAAAAGGGATGTGAAGGACCTCTTCAAGCAGAACTACAAACCACTGCTCAGTGAAATAAAAGAGAACACAAACAAATGGAAGAACATACCGTGCTCATGGATAGGAAGAATCAATATTGTGAAAATAGCCATATTGCCCAAGGTAATTTATAGATTCAATGCCATCCCCATTAAGCTACCAATGACTTTCTTCACATAATTAGAAAAAACTGCTTTTAAGTTCATATGGAACCAAAAAAGAGCCCACATTGCCAAGACAATCCTAAGCCAAAAGAACAAAGCTGGAGGTATCATGCTACCGGACTTCAAACTATACTACAAGGCTACAGTAACCAAAACAGCATGGTACTGGTACCAAAACAGAGATAAAGACCAATGGAACAGAACAGAGTCCTCAGAAATAATACCACACATCTACAGCCATCTGATCTTTAACAAACCTGACAAAAAAAAGAAATGGGGAAAGGATTCCCTATTTAATAAATGGTGCTGGGGAAACTGGCTAGCCATGAGTAGAAAGCTGAAACTGGATCTTTCCTTACTCCTTATATGAAAATTAATTCAAGATGGATTAGTGACTTAAATGTTAGACCTAAAACCATAAAAACCCTAGAAGAAAACCTAGGTAATACCATTCAGGACAGAGGCATGGGCAAGGACTTCATGTCTAAAACACCAAAAGCAATGGCAACAAAAGCCAACATTGACAAATGGGATCTAATTAAACTAAAGAGTTTCTGCACAGCAAAAGAAACTACCATCAGAGTGAACAGGCAACCTACAGAATGGGAGAACATTTTTGCAATTTACTCATGTGACAAAGGGCTAATATCCAGAATCTACAAAGAACTCAAACAAATTTACAAGAAAAAACAACCCCATCAAAAAGTGGGCAAAGGATATGAACAGACACTTCTCAAAAGAAGACATTTATAAAGCCAACAGACACATGAAAAAATGCTCATCATCACTGGCCATCAGAGAAATGCAAATCAAAACCACAATGAGATACCATCTCACACCAGTTAGAACGGCAGTCATTAAAAAGTCAGGAAACAGGTGCTGGAGAGGATGTGGAGAAATAGGAACACTTTTATACTGTTGGTGGGACTGTAAACTAGTTCAACCATTATGGAAAACAGGGTGGCGATTCCTCAAGGATCTAGAACTAGAAACACCATTTGACCCAGCCATCCCATTACTGGGTATACACCCAAAGGATTATAAATAATGCTGCTATAAAGACACATGTACACGTATGTTTATTGCGGCACTATTCACAATAGCAAAGACTTGAAATCAACCCAAATGTCCATGGATTAAGAAAATGTGGCACATATACACCATGGAATACTATGTAGCCATAAAAAAGGATGAGTTCATGTCCTTTGTAGAGACATGGATGCAGCTGGAAACCATCATTCTCAGCAAACTATCACAAGAACAGAAAACCAAACACCGCATGTTCTCACTCATAGGTGGGAACTGAACAATGAGATCGCTTGGACATAGGAAGGGGAACATCACACATTGGGGCCTACTGTGGGGAGGGGGCAGGGATAGCATTAGGAGATACACCTAATGTAAATGATGAGTTAATGGGTGCAGCACACCAACATGGCACATTTATACATATGTAACAAACCTGCATGTTGTGCACATGTACCCTAGAACTTAAAAGTATAATAAAAAATAAAAATTAAAAATAAATAAATACAGCAATTAAAAAAAAAAAAGCCAAAGTCTTCATAATGGTCTAAAGTCCCTGGGGAATCCTCTGCTGCCACTACCTGTTCCCACTCCATCACCACCCTCCTTAACACCAACTACCTCCCCCTGCTCACTCACTATAACCTTAACGGCCACTTGCTGTTCCTAAAACACACCTAGCAAGTTCTGCCTCAAGGCCTTTACACCTGCTCTTCTCTCAGTTTCCTCCAGCTACCTCATCTCTTCCCCCAGATGTGTATGGCTTGTTCCTTCATCTTCTGCAGGTCTTTGTTCACATACCCTTTACACCAAGGCTTTGATGACTACTCTATTTAAAATTGCAACCCTCCTCCCCTCCTGTCCCATTTCCTGATTCCTGACTCCCCTTGTCCTGCATTTCTCCTAACACTTACCATAATCTGACTTCCTATATATTTGATCACTCCTTATTTATTAAGTCTACCTTTTCCCACCAGTGTGTGAATTCCACGAGGGCAGGGATTTCTATCCATTTAGTTCACTTATCTAACCCTAGCATTGAGAACAGTGCCAGATACAGCACAGGAGATAATTAATTTTATTATTATTGAACACACAGTTATAATGCAAAATAGTAAGTGCAGTGATAAGGATGCATCCAGGGAATCTGATGCACCAGTCTGAGCTGATCTAAAAAGATAAATTGTTAGCCAATCATCCAAAGGGCATGGCGGTCTGTGGTAGGATACTGAGGTCATCTTAAACAAAGAGGATGGTACAAGCAGAGGAAAGACAAAACACAACTTTACATGTAATTTATAAAATCGTTCCCCAACTAATGACAGGAGAACAAATGGATACAAACAGATGTTCCTCCTCCACTTGTTTGCCATGACTGCTTAATTACCAGGCTCCCCAAGAGAGGGGATTTTTTTGGAGGCTGCCCAACCTTCTAGCAGATGCAGACTTCATTTACTTCCACAGAAGCCTGAAAACCCCTGAGCCAGCTTGGTCTTCCATGACAGAGACTGAAGCATCCAACACCATGTGTCAGGAGGTTGGCAAGGATGGAAATGGGGAAGCAAGCTTTGAGGAAGAGAGGTCGTCATGTTCCAGAAGCCTGCCTCCTACTTCATGGCCAACACCTTCTGGCAGTGGCTGTGCAGTAGCTGATAATAATGATGATGTTTGTTATTAACCCATGCACAGGTGCTACGTTCCATAGCCACCTCCCCTAAATCAGGCTTAGTGACATCACCCATTTAGGAATGGAAACTGCTCTCTGTCAAGGCAGTCCTTAAAGTTCGGACCACCCCAGGAGGTTTGATGGAACAGCTGAGATTTACCCAGGCCCTCAGATGGTGCCAGGCTAGGACTGGCATCATCTGGAAGATCTCTGCATTTTTTGTTCCTCGGGTACCAGAGAGACACAAACAACAATTGTAAAAATATCAGTGAATGGCCAGCAGATTCTCCATCCTGAGGGCTTTGTACCCACCTACCCCCTCAGACAGCTGCTGGGGCCAACCTGGGGAGGGAGCAGGTGGAGCCTCTGAGAATTCTAAAAAGGCTCAAGATGCTGAACATGCCTGCAAGAGGATGGAGAAGATGGGCAGAGAGAATGGGAGTCCTCTCCTTACCTGCTCTGTACTACAATGCCCTTCCCGTTGGCCGCCAGAGCCGGTTTTGAGCACTGCACCAGGTTTGAAAGATTAGGTCTCCATTTAAAGACAGCACTTTACGGAGTGCTACAGGCAGCACCTGTGCACAGGTTAATACCAAACATCATCATTATTATCAGCTGCTGCACAGCCACCACCAGAAGGTGTTGGCCATGAAATGGGAGAATATCAGGCCCTGTCTTTGTGAACTAGATAGAAATGCTTGTTGGCCCACTTGGAGGGCAGGGTCAGGCACCAGGACACCATGCCCATTGTTTCCAATACTCCAGGGAACCAGGATACACAGGAGCTTCCAGAACCATGGTCTCCAGAACCATGGTCTCCAGAACCATGGTTCTTTCTCCAGAAGGAACTGTGGAGAGAAACTTCTCAGCAAGAGGGGCTCCGGGGGTTTTGCTCGGGCTGGGATTGCAGGGTCTGCTGAGCCAACAGCTGTGCAGTGTGAAACGTGATTACCCAAGCCCAGGTCACAGGTTGTGAACAGTGGAAGGTCAACCTGAATTATATCCAAACCATTGATATTTGCAGTTAATAGTAAAGAGGCTTTGCCTGTGGGCCTCATCTGTAAATAAGAGAGGGAGGAGCCACAGGGGCAGTAAGAGAGTTTGGTCACTGGAGAGTTTTTGTAGGTGGTTCAAGGACTTTCTCAGGCCCTACTTCCCAGTGTCTGTTGTGAACCTGTAACTCTGCTTCGGCTTCTAGGATTTTTCAGGGTCACTATGTTGCACATCTTTCAGGAGCATCGTTCATATTACGGTAGATGACCCTGGATTCTGAACTGTTGCCTTATCCCTGAATTCTGCTTTTCTGCCTGGACCCTTGGCATAATTGTCAGCTGGAATTTGGAACTGGGTTTTGCTCCCCCAACCCCAGATGCCATCTTTTGAATCACTTTTAGTGACACATTCTGTAAAACAGAGACTTGTTCACCTGTAAGATCCAATCCAAGTGTATAGAGAGTGAGTTGCCACAAAAGAAGACATGAAACCCTGAAGACAGTGGTGAGATTTAAGGGACTGACACGTGAAAACAATTGAGGTATCACTTCCCAATAAGGTTCCATTGATTGCACCTTGTCATACTCTGCCAGTTGCTCTGCTTTATTTTTCTCATAACATTTACCACTACCCGAATGGCTTATGTAATGGACTGAGTGCTTATGTCCTCCCAAAGTTTATATGTTGAAGCCCTGAACCTCAATGTATTGGTATTTGGAGGTGGGATATTTGGGAGGTAATTAGGATTAGATGAGGTCATGAGGATGGGACTTCCATCATGAGATTAGTGCCCTTATGAGAAGAGACACCTTTCTCTGCCTCTCTTGCCGACTCTCTCTGCAATGTGAAGATGCAGTGAGAATGCAGCCATCTGCAAGCCAGAATGAAACCTCTCACAAGAATCATGCCATTTTGGCACCCTGATCTTGCATTTTAGCCTCCAGGATAGTTAGAAAATAAATTTCTATTGTTTAAGCCACCCAGTCTATGAGTATTTTGTGATGGCAACCCAAAGAGCCCAAAACAGATTTTGGTACCAGAAGTGGGGTTCCCAATATGGTACCCTTCCCTGGAGTGATAAGCCAACTACCCTGGTGGCAGTTTGATAATACTGGGTTGCTTCCATTGCAGAAGGGGAAGTGTTTTGTTCTTACTGTAATAGACAGTTATTTTGGATATGAATTTGCCTTCCCTGTATGCAATGCTTCTGCCAAAACTACCATCCTTGGCCTTACATAATGCCTTATCCACTGTCATGGTATTCCACACTGTGCTGCTTCTGACCAATAAACTCACTTTATAGCCAAAGAAGTGTGGCAGTGGGCTCATGCTCATGGGATTCACTGGTCCTACCATGTAAGCCCTCTATCCTGAAGCAGCTGGCTTGGTAAAACAGTGAAATGGCCTTTTGAAGACTCAATTACAATGCCAGCTAGGTGGCATTACCTTGCAGGGCTGGGGCAAGGTTCTCCAGAAGGTTGTACATGCTCTGAATCAGCATCCATATATAGTGCTCTTTCTCCCATAACCAGGATTCACAAGTCTAGAAATCAAGGGATGGAAATAGCAGTAGCTCCACTCACTATCACCTCTAGTGACAGACTAACAAAATGTTTGCTTCCTGTTCTATGACCTTATGCAATGCTAGCCCAGAGGTCTTAGTTCCAAAGGGAGGAATATGCCTCCACCAGGTGTCACAACAATGATCCTACTGAGCTGAAAGTTAATGCTACGCTAGCCCAGCGGTCTTAGTTCCAGGTGTTACAACAATGATCCTACTGTGCTGAAAGTTAAGACTGCTACCTGGCCACTTTGTACTCCTCATACCTCTCATACCTCTGAATCAATAGGCAAAGAAAAGATTAACTATGCTAGCCAGGGTGATTGATTGTGACTACCAAACGGAAATGGGACTGCTACTCCACAATGGAGGTAAGGAAGAGTATGTCTGGAATAAAGAAGATCCCTTAGGGCGTCTCTTAGTATTATCATGGCCTATGATTAAGGTCAATGAAAAAATCAGAACAACTCAATCAGGGCAGGACTATTAATGGCTCAGGCACTTTAAGTTTAGGTCACCCCACGTGGGAAAGAACCATGATCAGCTGTGATGCTTGCTGAAGACAAAAGGAATACAGAATGGGTAGTGAAAGAGTTAGTTATAAATACCAGCTGTGACCACATGGCCAGTTACAGAAACAAAGACTGTCATTGTTATGAGTATCTCTCTTTATTTTGTTATGAGTGTTTGCATGTGTATATAAGGATATATCTATTCATATATGTGTATATAAATATACATAAATATAAATATATACACATATACATACATATTAATACATATTTGTTTTCTTATTCCCTTTTCATATAACATAAGATATAATAACTTTATGTTACGGTATTTAAGTATTGTTATTTTTACACCATAGTATTTAAGTTGCAGGATATCGAGAAGAGTAAACATCATTTCAAGATTTTGTTTCCTCCTCTGGGTGAGGGGTTAATGCCTTCTCAATAGTATGCAGGATAGTCATATCATGTTAGGCAAAATTGTAAGTTTGTTGTTGTCTTTATTTAGCAATTAAGTGTGTTTTAAGAGGTATATAGTGCTGAGTTGACAAGGGGTGGATTTGTGATGGTTAATATCAGATGCCAACTTTACAGGGCACAGGATGCCCAGATATTTGGTTAAACATTATTCTGGGTGTGTCTGTGAGGGAGGTTCTGGTTGAGATTAACATTTGAGGCCGGGCGCGGTGGCTCAAGCCTGTAATCCCAGCACTTTGGGAGGCCGAGACGGGCGGATCACAAGGTCAGGAGATCGAGACCATCCTGGCTAACACGGTGAAACCCCGTCTCTACCAAAAAATACAAAAATCTAGCCGGGCGAGATGGCGGGCGCCTGTAGTCCTAGCTACTCCGGAGGCTGAGGCAGGAGAATGGCATAAACCCGGGAGGCGGAGCTTGCAGTGAGCTGAGATCCGGCCACTGCACTCCAGCCTGGGCGACAGAGCAAGACTCCGTCTCAAAAAAAACAAAACAAACAAAAAACAAAAAAAACATTTGAATCAGTAGACTGCCTTCACTAATGGGGGTGGGGATCATCCAATCCATTAAGGGCCTAAATAGAACAAAAATCTGAGTAAGGGAGAAGGTACTCTCTCTGACTGTCTTCAGCCAGGGATATTGGTCTCCTCTCCTGTCTTCTGATGGGAACTCAGACTGAAACTTACATTATCAGCTTTCCTGGGTCTCCAGCTTGCCAACTGCAGATCTCAGTCTTCATAACCATGTGGGCCAATTCCTTATAATAAAGCATATGTAAACACACACAAACACACACACACACCCCACATACACATAGTAGTGTTCCACATCTGCAGAGTCAACCAACCATGCATTGAAAATATTAAATAATAATAAATAATATTAATAAAAATAATAAAAACTTTAAAACAACGCAGTACAATTACTAATGGTATTTACATTGTATTAGGTATTGTCAGTAATCTAGAGATGATTTAAAGGATATGGGAGGTTATATGCAAATACTACACCATTTTATATAAGGGACTTGAGCATCTGCAGATTTTTATATCCATGGGGGGTCCAGAAGTCAATCCCCTGTGAGACAACTGTGTCTGTGTGTGTGTATGCGTATGTGTGTGTGTAAGAAATAGAGAGAGAGTATCCTATAGGATCTATTGAGTATCCTGTAGGTTCTATTTCTCTGGAGAACCCAGATTAACACAGCTCATTTATATGTGTGTACTTGTTAATTGCCTATCTTCCTCTATCTGAATGCAAACTCCATTTAGAACAAGAAGGACTGTGTCCATCATGCTTACTCTAGTATGCTCAGTCCCTGGCTCGGTGCCTGGTGCACAGTGGATGCTCAGTAAATATACACAAGATTGAATGAATGAATGAATGAATGAATGAATGAATGAGGAATTGGTGGTATAAGTGTTTCGAGAAGAATTAGGTCATTGGCAGCAAACACTTTTGAGGGGCTCGATAAGAGACGACCAAGAGGGTCTGTGGATTTGGCAATGAGGACAGTGGTGGTGACCTGCTCGAGAGCAGTGTCAGTGGCAAGGCTGAAACTGGGGGACAAAGGGCAAGCTGGTGATGGCAAGGAAGCACGTGAGACAAGGAGTTTGGAGAGCTCTCAAGAAGTGGCTTTGGAAGGAAGAGGTCAACAGCAAACTACTTTTAAACAAAAGCCTCTTTTAACCCCTAATCAGAACATGCTCATTTCTACCTCTCTCTCCTGTCCATCCCTTCCCATGCCTTCTCTTGGGGCACATACCATCAATCATCTCTCATTACTTTATTTTTTAATAGAATAAGCAAGTTCATGGGCATTTGTTTCAGTCTCATATTCATTCTCTTGATAGGATAATAATTGATACTGTAAATGACCTCATTAATCAGCAGGGACAATTAGAATGATGTAAGTGGAGGACAATTTGCCATGTAGCCTGTCTGGGAAAGACTGAAAGGTCACCAGATCTCGAAGTCAAAATGGGATGCTTCCATGGGTGACTGGCTCTTCTTTAGTCCACCTTCTTGGGTCCCTCCTAGCAAAGTGGACACAAGAAAGCTCCAAGAAAGGTTAACACGTAATGGCATGTGTAGGTTCAATACAGGTCCATTATGATTGCGGTGCTCTACTACCCTAGAATCCCTCTTTCTCCCTTTGTTTCATCAGCAAAACAAGTCTGCATTGCTTCAGAATCTGAAAAGGCATATGAACATGCAACTTTAGTAGATAAATTTCTTCAAATGTGGTAAGAAACCATGCTATTTCCAGGCATCCTCTGGCAAATCTTTTGATCAAGTTGAGTTTCTCTGCAAAGTGCATTATTATCCTCTTTATTTCCTTTTGAAAAGAGTTACTGGGTGGGAAAGCAGGAAAATACAACAGATATGGAATATACTAGCTTCAACAAGGCACTTATAAATGCATAAGAAAGGGAAAGATGGGCTAGAGTTTATCACAATAAGACCCACTGATTACTGGCTCAACAACTCTACACAGTCGTCAACTGGGAATAGGGCTCTAGTGGCCTGCGACAGAGCTAAATCCTTAGCCCTGCCCAACCCACTTGAATTTTTAAATAGACTCCTAATTTTGAAATAATTTCAGATTTATAGAAAAGCTGCAAAGATGGCACAGAAAGTTCCTATATACTCTTCATCCAATTTTTCCTAAATGTCAACAGCTTAAATAACCATGGCACATTTGTCAAGACTAAGAGATAGCCAGGCGCGGTGGCTCAAGCCTGTAATCCCAGCACTTCGGGAGGCCGAGACGGGTGGGTCACGAGGTCAGGAGATCGAGACCATCCTGGCTAACACGGTGAAACCCCGTCTCTACTAAAAAATACAAAAAAATAGCCAGGCGAGGTGGCAGGTGCCTGTAGTCCCAGCTACTCCAGAGGCTGAGGCAGGAGAATGGTGTGAACCCAGGAGGCGGAGCTTGCAGTGAGCTGAGATCGCGCCACTGCACTCCAGCCTGGGGGACAGAGCAAGACTCCGTCTCAAAAAAAAAAAAAAAAAAAAAAAAAAAAAAAAAAGAAAAAAAGAGATTAACATAGGTATTTTACTATTAACTAAGCTGTAGACTTTATCTGGATTTTGCCTGGTTTTCCACAAATGTCCTTCTCTTCCGAGATCCAATCCGGGATACTACATTGCATTTGCCCTGTAATTTTTAATATCTTGTCTGGGAACAGAGGTGGCATACTCATCAACTTATGACTAGTATGAAGCCAGCAGGAACGTCCTAGATAACTAAGACCAGAATCCTAAAAGTTTCCTCAGGCTTAATCTAGAGAACGTGCACTAAAGACAGACATGAGTGAACTTTTGTCCTTGGGTCTGAGATCCAAACTATAAAAGTGGTTTCCAACCAGGCCACTGTCTAACATGCTTGGAGTTGGTGATTGTCTCTGATCGTGTGAGCTTGTGCAAAGAAAGCTTGAGACTTTAGGGCACTTTCCCAGAACTATGTCTCTGTAAGGAGAGGTGATGATTCCAGTCTATCCTTTGGGTTTGTTTACCTCCTAAATGCTTCTATTTTTTCTACATCATTTTCAAAAATAAGAATCTTTCAGAGACACAAGGATGATGAATAATATAATAAGCACCTGTATATACAACACCCACAAAGGAAATAAAACATTGTAAACACAGTTGGAGCTCTGGGTAGCTCTGCCTCCCCCTGGCATGGTGACAAGACCCTTTGTAATCTGGCCTCTGCTGCTTCTCCCAGCAGTCATCCACTCTCTCCCCAAACAACAATAACAATAAACAAGCAAATAGCCAGCCTACTCCCAACTTTTCAGCTGTAGAAAAACAAACTGTTTTCCCTCTGCTGTCACTCCAATCAACATAGAATACCTCTGTAACCAAAAGGAGGTGGGATGGGGTTCTCCACACAGCAAACAAGCAATCATTTCTGCAGTGGATGCAGGCTGGATGTCCTACGACACAATTCAACTCTGACATCTACCTGGAGTTAGCATCAGGTCCCGTAGGTTGAGGGCTCAGTCTTACAAGACTGCCTCCCACTGCAGATGCCAATCACAAGACCCAGGTTGTTTTACCTTTACTTCTGACCAACTGACTGTAAAGCAAGATTCCCAGAACCCTCTCCCCAGATTTGATTAATTTGCTAATGTGGTTCATAGGACTCAGAGAAACACTTACTTACATTTACTGGTTTATTATAAAGAATATTACAAGAAGATACCAATGACCACCAGATGAAGAGATGGACAGGGCAAGGTATGCAGGAAGGGGCATGGAGCTTCCACATCTTCTTTGAGCATGTCACTCTCCAAGAACCTCCACGTGTTCCACTATCTGGAAGCTCCTTGAGCCCAGTCTTTCTGAGTTTTTATAGAATCTTCACTACATAGGCATGATTAATTAAATCACAGGCCGGGGTGATCAACTCAACCTTCAGCCCCTCTCTCCTCCTGAGGTTGCAGGTTGACACCGAAAATCCCAACTCTTTAATCATGGCTTGGTCTTTTCATGGCTTGGTCTTCCCAGTAACTAACCCCCATCTTGAAGATATTTAGGGATGGCAAGCCAACAGTCAACCCACTAGCGTTCATAAGATGTGTATCACTTTGGAGATTCCAAGGATTTCAGCAGCCGTATGTCAGGACAAGAGACAAAGACCAAATAGATATTTCACAATATCACACCAGCCATATAGAATGGCATGCAATTCCCTGACTATCACCACGGTACACTCACTTCAGCTCCTTTATACCACTGTTCCCCTGCCTGGACTATTCTTCCCACCTCATTTATCCCCTGCTATCTCCCAACTCCCATTTCTTCTTTAAGTCTTGTGTTCAAGTGACATCTCCTTAGTGACACCTTCCCAGATTCCTGGTGCTCTGCCTCTAAATTCGCCCAGCTCTGGACACACCCCTCGACGCTGCACTGGCTTGTTGTCTATTTCCTTCATGTTTCTGCCTCAAGACTTTGAGCTCTCCAAGGTCAGGGCCCATATCTGCTTCATCTCTGGATCCCAATGCTAAGCATAAGGCCTGGAATGAAGAGGCCTTTGGGGAATATTTGAAAGGCCTGCAATTTAGTGTAATAATTAGGAAAATAGTCTCTAAAGCTACTAGTGCTTTGTTTTGCATCCTGGCTCGGCTGTGTGACCTTGGGTAAGTTCCTTAACATATGTGTGCTCCATTTTCCCCCTCGTCAAATGTACAGTTAACAATGGTATCTACCTTATAGACTGTTGAGAGGTTTCAATAACTTAATATAGGCAAAATGTTTTGAATGGTGCCTAGCACAGAATAAGTGCTCATAGCTATCACAATTATTTCTATCAAAATGTTCAGCACCTGTTAGCTATATCATCTGAGTTGGATTTCCACTTAAAACAGGACCTCTGTTAAAGATTTGGCTATAAGTGAGCTTATCTGGGAGTTGACCCCAAGAGCACAGTGAGGGGAGGGATATGAAACAGGAAAGAGAAGGCAGTTGAGAAAGGGGACCTAGTCATATAAGGTGCCACTGGGAGTCAATGGAGCTAAATCCTATCGGGGAACACTGGGAGTGGGCATAGAACACACAACTCAGAGTCATCCTATTACAGGGAGAGGAGGCTGGGGTATCAATCCGCTAACTCCCTCCTTTTGGGTTGCTGGTTGCTCTCGGGGTCATTAGCTCCAACCAATGAACTATGGATGTGGCATCTACCAGATCTGCTGTGTCTCCCCTCCACTCCCAGTGATACCTGAGCCGAGCAGAGAGTGGGAGCGAAAGCCCAGCAGCTCTGCTGACTCTGCCCTGTGGCTGCTTGGAGTCTTGATCTCCTCAAGTCTCTCGAGCACCACAGCCTCTGCCCTGGTCTCTCTGCTTGATTCCATCCTGATCACAATCTCCCAAGGGCTGGAACCACAGAAATGTAACAGTGCTGAAAACTAATTCAGGTGCACACCCAGGATGCCATGCCAACCTCAGCACAGGCTGATGGCTGACAGGAAGCTTCCGTTCTTCCTTCTCCTAGACCCCCTAAGCCCTGAGCCTCTCGCTGTTTCTGTGCTGTTTCCTGCAGCTTTAGAGTGGGAGGCTCCTGGTGAAGGCAATGTCCTGGCAAACTGACAGGACCCCTCTCCTCCCAGCAACACTACAGCCCCTTACACTGATTGGTGTCTCAGTCCCCGCCCCCTCCCGGCAGGCAGCTCAAAGGCTGAGCCAGAGAGAGGTGGGCAGAGAGGGTCCAGCTGCCAGACTCAGTCCTCCAGCCCCTTGCCTCCGCCTCTTGGCCACCGCTTCCCGTTACTCCCTTCCACAAGCCCCCTCGCTTGTTTGTCCCCAGTGCCTGATAATTAGGCTGTGTTTGTTAAACCACGGGCTCCAGCTCTGCTCACCCAGACTCTGCCTACTGTAGACTTTCCTGCAAGGACTGCAGAGATCATAAAAACAACTACCCACCTTGTCTGTCTGGCTTATTTACTAACTTGGCCATAAATAATCAGGGCAATTTGCATATTACTACTTGGCTTTTTATAGCAGCACACATCTGAGCACTGGCAGGCGAGCTGGAGGTTGGGGTGAGGAGGTGAGCCATGCTCTGGGCTGGCAGTGACATTGGCTAGAGCTACTTCTGGCAGGCTTGGCTTCTCCTGGCCTGAAAGAGAAAACTAGCCTGGGAGTAGGGGTGTGGGAGGAGGGAAAGCCAATCATAGTCACCTAGTTGGGACAGGGATGAGCACAGCTGTAGTGCAGTGATAACTCCATTTGCCAAGGATGGCTTTTGAGCTGGGAGAAACAGGGTCCCATTCCCAGGTTCCCGCATCACATAGGAGCTGGGAATGAAGAGCACGGGTGCGCTTCAGTCAGACTCCAGCTCTGCCATTTACTTGCTGTGTTACCCTGGGTAGGTCACTTCCCCTCTCTCATCCTTGTTTCCGCACCTGCAAAATGGAGATAATGACAGTACCTATCCCAGATGATCTTTGTGATGATTCAACAGGGTGGTATAGGGAAGGCACTTAGCACGATGCCTGACCTAGAGCAAGGGCTTGAAATGATGATGATGATGATATAAAAACAAATCCTCTACATTCCTATAGCTATCAAACAAAATTTATGAAGATAAATAAACCAAGACCTACCCTAAAGAGAGGGAAGCTGTTGAGTCACAGCGTGCAAGGTTGTGGAATCAGAATGAAATATGTGAAGGGCCCACAGTAGCAGAGGAAGTCTATGTCCACCCAGGCAGATGAAGGCAGGGTTTAGAGTTGGAATCACCACCTATGCCTGCTGTCTGGGGATCTGGGTTTGGAGTGGGTGTCAGCTCTGAGGGTCTGAGTGCCCAGTAGGCTGCCCACCCTGGTTGCAACCACATACCTGGCCTTCAGCACTGTTGACCCTACTTTATTAGGGCTGGTCAGCCCTGGTCCCCAGAAGCCTGGACCCTGCTCCCCACACCCCAGCCCTGAATTATATGACTGCTCTACCACCTGCCAGACATAAAGTCGTTTTACTAGCTGGAACCCATGGATGCTAAATTTTTAGATCTCAACTAGCCTTGAACCTTGGGTGGGGCCCTCGTCTAAACCAAACTTTAGGACCCGCTGCTTCTTAGGTGGTGATCAGTGAATGTCCCAGGCAATGAAACCCAGCCCTGGTCCCCATTTGCAAATCTAGAGACTGGGCCATTTGCTGTGTCTCACAGGACAGAAGCATGAGGGGTCATGGCAGGACACAAGTAAGTGAGCAATGACAACAATATCCCTAAGGCCCTGCTAGGCTCAAGGGTTCCCCAAGTCATAGCTCAAGTATTTGGCGACATTGTGACCCTAAGGTCACTGCTACACATGCAAAAGGATGAAGCTATCAGTATCATCAGAAGTCAAGGTGCTTCCAGTGACCAACAAAAGCTACACTCCAAGGGATGAGATGGGTGGAGCAGAGACCCATGGGCCCTTCTTCTGTGCCTCAAAAGGCCACCGCCTTCCTGGCTCACAGCTTTTTGCTAGATGTGCCTCCATCTGACATTCTCTTCCATCAGCCCCCTCATCCTAAGTGGCTCCTTCCAGAATATTCAAGCCACCCAAGTAGGTCCCCCAGGCCATGTCAATTCTAGCACCCTATTTCTTTCCTTCAGAAGCTTATCAAGTCTGTAATCATTCTGTCTGTTTCCTAGTTTATTTACTAATCTCCCTTACTAGAGACTAAGTTTGGGAGAGATGGGAATCTGTGTATTTTGTTCCCCCACTGTTTTCGCAATGCCTGTTCAACCCTGCAGAGTGACCACATGGCCCAGTATAATTAACACATTATATGGTCTCCCTCAGTGCCTGGCCCCTAACAGGTGCTCAGTAACTATGTGGGGGAATGAATACATGAATGAATGAATGAATGAACACAAGCAGTAAAAGTCGACATTGTCGGTATTGCAGCACACCCTGGATCGTGGTGGGTAATTGCTTTCCTAATTCCCCTGCCTAGATCCCTCTGGGCTGAATCCCTGTCAACTACCACTCCCTTGGACTCTTGCCTGGCTGGTCCCATCTCATCTGTGTTCATTCAAATGTCCCTCTCACCCCCACCATGCTGGACCATCGGGACCATCAGAGGGCCACCTCTGGCCTGATGGAAGCCACAGCCATGGCCGCGATTGGCTCGTTGGATTTCATCACATTTGTGAGCTCTAGAAGAGAGGGAAAGAAGAATGCCAGGAAGGTACAGGGTGCCAGGAGCTGAGGGTGAGGACCAGGACGGGAAAGGTCAACAGGATTGATGCCACAGAGGAAAAGGAGGACCAGCCAAGAAAAGGCCCCTGAGGACCAGCCAAGAACAGGCCCTTGGGTCAGGGGAATGAACATCCTAAGAAGTGGATCTGCAGGCGAGGGAGGCTCTGAAACATGACTGCAGGCAGCTAAGGAACAGACAGTAGGATTCAGTTTGGGTAAAATCAATGCATAAGTGTGTGAGGATGTGTTATCAGTGCCTCTTTCTGGTTGCCAACACGACAGCTGACTTTTAAAAATTCTTCTTTATGACAGTCTTCATTTTCCAAGTTTTCTATAATTAGAAGGTATTTATATACTGAAAACATATATATCAAAAGATGGGAAGGAGAAAGACCAGGAGGCGGAGGATTCAGGGACCCTGGGGGAGGACATGCAACCGCGGCAGCCTTGGGGGAGCTCTGAGGCTGCCTTGCCCTCCCCAGCGTACCTCGCCCCCAGGCATCCTGGAATTCCTTCTCATCTGGAGCCAGGATTGCTCAGCTCCCAGGCAACAAATGCAGGATTTGTGCAAGTCATGGGGCTCCCTGTTTCTTTTTTTTCTTCTTCTTCTCTCTTCCACTTTGTATTTTGTAAGAATCTAATTTTACATTCTCCAGATGCCATATTTTTTATCTTTTCAATTGATTCTTCGCAGAAATGGAGTAACAGAAGTGTCATGAATCCCTTTAAGGGAAAAGGATAAAAAGCTGTGAAGGTTTGGAAAGCGGTCACTGTCCAGTCCCCTCTCAGTCAGGCCTCATCTTCGTGGTCCCCATTCCTCCTCCAGACATGCTTCTGCCTGGTGGTTAAGATGCACAAAGGCCCTACCCACCTGTATCCCCTAGGTCAGAAAAGTCAGCTTTCTGTCACAACTGGAGACAGCTATTCCATAAGAAACCATAACCTGTAGCTGTGGAAGAGTCTTTGGCAGAAAGGGAAGCTCACACTTCCCAATCTCCACAGCAAGCTTGCTTCACCCCCACCCTGCCTGGGACACTGGCCAATGTCTCAGGACATTTTTCTTCTCTGCAATGGGGAGGAGGTGGCTACTGGCAGGCCAGGGATGCTGCTAAATATTCTACAAGGTGGAGGACCGCTCCTTACAACGAAGAAATTCCATAGTCCTGAATGTCAAGGGTGCCGTGGTGAGAAGCCTGCTGGACTGTGTGCCAGGCTCCATACCAGGCCCTCATGTGCCACATCTCACTCTGACCGCAAGGCAGACTGCACTCTGATGGCTGTCTATCCTTAGCTGATCCAGATGTTGGATTGGCCCCATTTAGCAATGGCTGGAGCAGCCGGGACACAGGGCACCAAGGCTGCCTCACCATGGAAGACCATGTCCCGGCTCTTCTTTAGCACCCAGGGCCACCACTCACTGCTTCTCTGCTATCTGTGTTCTGAGACGGGCTCAGGGGCTCAACTACCTGACTTACGGGCCTCAAATCCCAGCACTACCACTTACAAGTCACTCAATCTCCCTGAGCCTCAGCTTCCCCATCTGTAGATGGCAACACCTATTTCATAGGGTTCTTGTAAGACTTAAAAGGGTTAATATATGCAAAGTGCTTAGAGCAGTGCCTGGTACATAGTAAGTGCTCAATAACAGTAGCCATTAATATTATTAATATTATTACTCAGATGAGTAAAAGAGATTGCTGGGCACCATAGCTCATTGTGACCGCAGTGTATCCCCACCATCACACACAAAGGCACACGCTTCAGTGCTGGCTCTTACAAGACCTCCTGGAGGCCTTATAACCTGGCACTATTATTGTCATCTATGTGCATGGCCCTAGAGGTGAAAGCATTCAGGTCATCAGGATGGGATAAGATCCCAATGTCACGAGTGTGCTGGCTTTCCCTCTGATGGGAAGTCCAGCAACATAGATCTTTGGACTCTTAACTTCTTTGTGAACTTGGTGAATCTAAAATCAGCAAGAGCACATCTTACCATAGCCCTTGACCTTGTTGGGACTCAGGTGCTGGCAAAAGCTCAAAGCAAAACCAGGCAAGCACCCACCAGGCCCTCCGAGACTCTGCAGAGGCATTTTGAGGTAGTATTTGGACCCAGCCTAAAAATAAACCCTTAAGCCTTTAACTATTTTTATTACCAAGTAACACATGTCATTGACATCCATCAGGGGTGTCCATGGTCCACACGACTGGTAACAAAAGAGTAGCTTATACATTCTGACAGTCACTGTAATGTGGATGCTTTAAAACAGCCAAGCTAGGAAGTCCCACTGCGGCCATGTTTCAGGACATGCATTCGAGCTGGCAGTGAAGACAGGGGGTACAGGAAGGACATGGCGGACAGGGAAGGTGGTGAAGAGGGCAGAGGGAGGGGCTCCAGGGGTAAGATCATGAGCAAGAGATCCCAAGGTGAGTGTCCATCCCAAGGGTGGGACAGCCAGACAAGGGAGGACAGGATGGCCAAGGGCAGCCTTCAACATCTGTGGCTGAACCTGGCTCTGCTTTGGCCTGTTCTGCTGAAACGCCTCCAGCCACACCCTTACTTCTGCTGGTGTTTGTGACTCTGTTCTCTGATGCCACCACTGATGGTCCCTGGAGAAGCAAAGCAACACAACTGGTTATAGAAACCTATGGCCAAACCCTTATGGGCAAGAGGAGTGTATTAGTCTGTTTTCACACTGCTGATAAAGACATACCCTAGACTGGGAAGAAAAAGTGGTTTAATTGGACTTACAGTTCCACATGCCTGGGGAGGCCTCAGAATCATGGTGGGAAGTGAAAAGCCCTTCTTACATGGTGGCCACAAGAGAAAAGTGAGGAAGATGCAAAAGCAGAAACCCCTGATAAAACCATCAGATCTCATGAGACTTATTCACTACCATAAGAACAGTATGGGGAAACCGCCCCCATGATTCAAATTACCTCCCACCAGCTCCTTGCCACACAGCATGTAGGAATTATGGGAGTAAAATTCAAGTTGAGATTTGGGTGGGTACACAGCCAAACCATATCATTCCGCCCCTGGCCCCTCCAAATCTCATGTCCTCATATTTCAAAACCTATCATGCCTTCCCAACAGTCCCCCGAAGTCTTAGTTCAGCATTAATACGAAAGTCCACAGCTCAAAGTCTCATCTGAGATAAGGCAAGTCCCTTCCTAAAGGCCTATGAGCCTGTAAAATCAAAAGCAAGCTAGTTATTTCCTAGATACAATGGCAGTACAGGTATTGGGTAAATACAGCCATTCCAAATGTGAGAAATTGGCCAAAACCAAGGGGTTACAGGGCCCATGCAAGTCCAAAATCCAGACGCGGCAGTCAAATTTTAAAGCTCCAAAATGATCTCCTTTGACTCCATGTCTTACATCCAGGTCATGCTGATGCAAGATGTAGGTTCCCATAGTCTTGGGCAGCTCCACCCTGTGGCTTTGCAGGGTATAGCCCCACTCTTGGCTGCTTTCATGGGCTGCCATTGAGTGCTGCTTTTCCAGGCACACACTGCAAGCTGTAGGTGGATCTACCATTCTGGGGTCTGGAAGATGGTGGCCCTCTTCTCACAGCTCCACTAGGCGGTGCCCCAGCAGGGACTCTGTGTGGGTGCTCTGATCCCACATTTCCCTTCTGCACTGCCCTTGCACTGCCCTAGCAGAGGTCCTCCATGAGGGCCCTGCCACTACAGCAAACTTTTGCCTGGGCATCCAGGCATTTGGATACATCTGAATTCTAGGTGGAGGATGCCAAAGCTCAATTCTTGACTTCTGAGCAACTGCAGACTCAACACCACATGGAAGCTGCCAAGACTTGGGGCTTCCACCCTCTGAAGCCACAGCATGAGCTCTATGTTGGCCCCTTTGAGCCATGGCTGGAGCGTCTGGGACACAGGGCACCAAGTCCTAGGCTGCACACAGCATGGGGATCCTGGGTCTGGCCCACAAAACCACTTATTCCTCCTGAGCCTCTGGGGGTGTGATAGGAGGGGCTGCTTTTGAAGGTCTCTGACATGGCCTAGAGACATTTTTCCATTGTCTTGGGGATTAACATTTGGCTCCTTGTTACTTATGCAAATTTTTGCAGCCTGTTTGAATTTCTCCTAAAAAAATGGGTTTTTCATTTCCACTGCATCATCAGGCTGCAAATTTTCTGAACTTTTATACTCTGTTTCTCTTTTAAAATGGAACATTTTTAACAGCACCCAAGTCACCTCTTGAATGCTTTGCTGCTTAGAAATTTCTTCTGACAGATACCCTAAATCATCTCTCTCAAGTTCAAAGTTCCACAAATCTCTAGGGCAGGGGCAAAATGTCAACAGTCTCTTTGCTAAAACGTAACAAGAGTCACCCCTGCTCCAGTTTCCAACAAGTTCCTCCTCTCCATCCAAGACCATCTCAGCCTGGACCTTATTGTTCATATCACTATCCGCATTTTTGTCAAGGTCGTTCAACAAACCTCTACGAGGTTCCAAAGTTTCAAACTTTCACAGATTTTCTTGTCTTCTTCTGAGCCCTCCAAACTATTTCAACCTCTTCCTGTTACCCAGTTCCAAAGTCACTTCCACATTTTCAGGTATCTTTTCAGCAACACCTCACTCTACTGGTACCAATTTACTGTATTAGTCCATTTTCATGCTGCTGATAAAGACATACCCGAGACTGGGAAGAAAAAGAGGTTTAATTGGACTTACAGTTCCACATGGCTGGGGAGGCCTCAGAATCATGTTGGCAGGCGAAAGGCACTCCTTACATGGTGGCAACAAGAGAAAAATGAGGAAGATGCAAAAGTGGAAAACTCGAATAAAATCATCATATCTCATGAGACTTATTCACTACCACGAGAATAATATAGGAAAAACCACCCCCATGATTCAAATTACCTCCCACCAGATCCCTCCCACAACATGTGGGAATTATGGGAGTATAATTCAAGATGAAATTTGGGTGGAGACACAGAGCCAAACCATATCAAGGAGGCTTCCTGAAACCTCTTCCTTCCCTTCCTTTGCTCCCCTTCCTTTGCTTCCTTTGCTCCCCTCCCCCAACCCCACCTCCTGATGGTCTCTTAACTCTGAGAGTGTCTTACAGACAGCTTGAAACAGACTTCCTTTTCTCTTCCATGTCCATCTCTGCCTTTGGGTGCACTAGCACTTTCCTTCTTTGCCCCACTCTGTCTTTCTGCTCTGCAAGATAGGGCCGAATAGTTGGATATGCACAGAATTCCTTATGCCAAACAGCAGACTCCATCAGACATGGGCTGGGGTCCAAATCTCCAAAGGTTTAGGCAGTAAAACAGTCCAGAAGCATACATTCTAAACCATCCCCAAAACTGCCCCTTCTCTCCCTCAGGCCTATGTCTACAAGGTCACCACCAGCCCTAAGCAGGACCAGCTGCATAGTGCACACAGCACTGACTTTGGAACCAGCAGAGCTGGGTTTTAGTTCATCTCTGGTGCTTACTAGCTGCTTGAGCTTGAGACAATGACTTGACCTCTTAACCTCAGTTTTCTTATCTGTGCAATGTGGGTGAATGGAAATGTTATGGAAATGCTGTAAGCAAGATAATTCATGGAAAGCCTTTAGCATTGTACCTAGAACACAGTAAATGCTCAAAAAAAGTGTAAATTCCTATTATCATTATTGCCATTTATATGCACAACCTCTAAAGCACGAGTTGTTACCCTGGGGCTCAAAGATGAGTTTCAAGTAGTTTGTGAGTCCACCCATAGAAATTAAATGCAAAATTTTAGTTCAATGTGTGTATATTATGGGAGGGAGTCCCTGGATGTCATCAGAAGTTCAGAGGGATCCATATCTTCACCCTGCCCAAGTTAAGAACTTGAGACAGTATTACAGAATAGTCAAGATATAATGGTCAACTTTGAAGTCTGATCACCTGGATCAGCCAGCTGTGTGACCTTGGGAAGTCACTTCATCCCTCCTCTTCCTTCAGTTTCTATCCATAATACGGGGCTAATGATAATACACTCCCCACAGGACTGCTGAGAACACTCAATGAGACGTTGCATTTCAAGCTGAGAAGAGTGCTGGGCACAAGGATGTGTTATATGTACGAGTGTTTTTTATGCAGACACATACACACAGCACACTTAATATACTTAATATATACACTGCATATACAAATACTGTATAAGTGCTCATTTTTATGATCAGGAAGCGCCATTCCAAAGCCTGCAGTTGATTCATCCCACCCTACTCCTTGCTCATTCCCTCCTGCATCCCCCTCTCCACCTTGGAATTTCCTCTCCCTCAGCATTCCCTGATCCTTGGCATCTTGAAACACCAACAAAGTCAGCAGAAATAATGGGCAGAGAAAGGAAGAGGGGAAAGAATCAACGTTTGGGGCTCAGAAACCAGCCTAGTAGATAGGGGATGCCATGAAGCTCGAGGTGCAAGTATTGGTAGCTGCTAAGGCCCTGGGAGCTGGCTCTGACATGGAGTTAGAAGTCAGGGTCTGAGTCCAGTTGTGGAGAGAAGTGGGCTCAAGAGAGGCAGGTGGAGTCTGGCCCTAACCTAGGGAGGCAAGGGTCTGGCGGACTTGGGCGCAGCAGGGTATGGACCAGCCAGGGGCTTGGGTACACTGCAGCACAGTAGGCATCTGCGTGTCCTGGTCCTAAAATGCTCAGCCCTGTGCCACCCTCTGGGAATGATGGGGCTTCTCCACAGTCAGGATGGGCTTGGGGTCTGCAGGACAGACAGCACTATCTACAGCTGAGCAGGGATGGGGAGAGCGATACTCAATCATCAAATTAGAAACATCACAAATTCCTGGAAATGATAGTGAAGCAATTCTGCTTGGAAGGGGACAGGATCGATGGTATTGGCAGGCCTGTCATGCCCTCACAGACTCATGGAGAAAGTTGTGGTGGCTCCCTCAGCCTGCAGGGAAGGCACAGGTGAGGATGAATGCCCGCACGAGGGCTGTAACAGGCAGGCAGAGAGGCTGGCATTGAGGGACAGACTCCAGATACAAGCTTCCTCATACATGAGTTATCCCAATGACTCACAGCCCTGGGTAGTGATTAGAGGGAAAGCTATTGAGAAATATATATTTACTCCAATTCTACACTTGAGAATGAAACACACATCATTAGCCATAAAAGTAGGACTAAGACAACAGAGCATTATTTGCAAGTGATAAACAGACATGGGCACAGATTTAAACATGTACAAAAGATGTAAATCTGAGCAGTGAATGCTTAGTTATATTGCTTCTGGAGATAGTTCTTATTTGCTGCCTGGATTAGGTGGTGGGTACGTTCTTACATGGTTACTCTCCATTCAACAAACTCTACAAAGGATAGGCCAATGACTTGTACATAAAAAACCAATATTCTGCCATTCTAGGGAGCCAGGGGCCCCAGGGGCTGCCAGGAAGAGCCTCAGGGATGATTCTGAGTAGTCCATGAGCCAGTAGCACCAGCATCACCTGTGAGCTCCTTGGAAATGTGTCTCAGATGGAATCTGATTGTGCACATTCACAAATTCCCAGCTGATTTGCATGCATGTGGAAGTTTGAGAAGTACCTTTCCAGAGCAGTTTGTCAACCTTTTAAAATCAGGAACCCCTTATGAAGATTCACATAAAATGATTGCCTCCTTCTTCCGTGTGGTTTAAAATTCAAAATAAAATGAATAAAAACAAGTCAAAGCAAAGGTCATTCTGAAGATGCTTTTTCAAACTGCACATATACCTCCCTTCTGGCTCCCACTTACAATATATGATGCAAAAACCACTCTCCATGACTTCAGGAAGTCAGGATTGGGGAGGCATGTCCCCAGGTAAAGAATGACTGACAGAGAGCTATAGCCCCGTTGTGCAGATGGCATGTCTGTAGC
This sequence comes from Piliocolobus tephrosceles, assembly GCF_002776525.5. NCBI lineage: Eukaryota > Metazoa > Chordata > Mammalia > Primates > Cercopithecidae > Piliocolobus > Piliocolobus tephrosceles. The sequence goes on along the minus strand of NC_045434.1, from coordinate 188,597,125 downwards.
CCAGAGAGGGGCTGCCCAAGAAGCCCCAATTTCTGCTTTGGTGCTTCTCGAGGCAGGGAGCCTCAGTTCTAGACAGATACGAGTGTTAGAAATGACTTTAGGTTTGCTCCTCTGGAATGTACATTTCACAGCCTGACTGCCACTATCTGATGTCAGCTTTTGACAACAGTCCTCATTTCCCCTAGGAGTCTCCTTCCTTCAAATGAACAGCCTGAAGTCCTTCAAGATCCATCTTGCAACATAAAGTCCTTCCTCATCCTGGTCATTCTCCTGTGGTCCCACTTGAGTTTGTCAATGTCCCTCTTTGGGTATGGGTAGCAAGGCATATACTTAAACTTTTCTCTTTTCTTTTACATTTAACCTTAAATTAACTAAAACATGCATTCTTATTGTAAAAATAACATAACTATGTTACAAAACCTTTTCAATACAAAAGATTAAAAAATCATTCATAATTAAGCCATCCTCATACCCATATTATTATTAGCATGTTGCTATATTTCCTTCTAGTCTTATTCACCTGCATATACATTCTTACATGGTAATGTACATAATAAACAGATAATTCTGTAGCCTGTTTTGTTATTTTTTAACTTAAACATTTTTTATGCTGTAGCAGTCTTGACAGTCATTAGCTTCCCACTCCAGTGTGTAACTGAGAACTGAACTCAGTCCCCCAAGATGTTGAAAATGGTTTGACTGTGTCCCCACCCAAATCTCATCTTGAATTCCCACTTGTTGTGGGAGGAACCCAGTGGGAGGTAACTGAATCATGGGGGCAGGTCTTTCCCCTGCTGTTCTCATAATAGTGAATGAGTCTTGTGAGATCTGATAGTTTTTAAAAGGGGAGTTCCCTTGCACAAGCTCACTCTTTGCCTGCTGCCATCCATGTAAGATGTGACTTGCTCCTTCTTGCCATCTGCCATGATTGTGAGGCCTCCTCAGCCATGTGGAACTGTAAGTCCATTAAACCTCTTTCTTTTGTAAATTGCCCAGTCTTGGGTATGTCTTTATCAGCAGCATGAAAATGAACAATACAGATGGTTTGACCGGTTCAGAGGAAAAAGAGAAGAGTTTCTCCACCAATGCTTTCATATGGCAGGCTGCATGGCATTGTTCATCTTGCACCCCCTAGGGTCTCATAAATGTGGCAGCTCTTTGGAGCCCCTTCTTTTATTCTGTACTGATGTCTTCTACTTTTAGGGAGGCCTAAATATACAGGGCATTCAACCATTTATTCATTCATTGGGCAAGAATTTGCTGAGACCCACCATGTACCAAGCAGTATGCTGGGGTCTCTCTCTGCAGTGGTGAACAAGACAGCTCTGGTCCCATGAGTTCACGGAACTTTTACGGTGACCTCAGCAAAGCAACAAAGCACAGGAAGGGGAAGAGACAGAAATCCAGTAAGAGCCCATCACAGGCTAACCATGGGTGCTTGACTTGCATACATCAGCTCACAGAATCCTCACAACTCTTTTGCATTGCAGATGAGGAAAAAGCAGTTCAAGGATACTTGTCCAAAGTCAAAGAGGTAGTAAATGGTGAAGGCAGAAATTCAACCTCAGGAGTGCCTGACTTTAAAGCTCTTTCTGAATTCCCTAAATTTACATGGAGATTGTAAGATGCTCTTTCTCTCCTGACCCTCCAGTAAGCTCTAGAAATTTTAGAAGGCCATTATGAGACACTCCCAACAATGTGCTTCAATTATTTCATAAAAGAAAGATAAAAATAACCGAATACTGCCTGGTCTCAGAGGTGTGATTATATTTGGAGAAAGGAGGGGAAAAGGGGACCTTTTCTGCAGAAGCACATCCACCAGGAGCATGATTTAAATGAAAGTGTAATTTAGATACCTTATTTTTCATTTGACCAGCCAACAAACATTTGTGCAATTTAAATCTTTTCAGAATCACTCTGACAAACAAGTATCCATGAGTTGACTCAGTCTGCTTCTTATCACTATCAGACTTTGAAAACTCCACCTCCCCCTTCATAATTACTCCAGGCAATCAGCACCAACTGATCAATCAAACAAAGAAAATTGCAGGTTTGAAGCTTTAATTAAATCTATCCGGCACTATCTAATTAAAGAAAATCTTTACTCTTCTACATACTCCAAAATAGAAGAAGCCCACTCCTTCGGGGTTCTACAAATAATTTGCCACGTTGAGGCCTTCACCAAGCTCACACTGGAGGAACAGTGCAGTGGAGAAAAGACAGCCATTCCCTCTTCCTTTCCTTCTTGCCTAAGTGCAGGCAAATTCCAAACATCAAGGGAGACAGGGCTGTAGAATCGTGTCTCTGGCAGATTTCCTCTCATCCATCACTGTCCTTTAGGGTAGATGGGTCCTTATTCTGGCTGACTGTTGCCCAGGACCTTTCTCCTGCCCTCCACAGGCCCATGTGGCTAGAGGGCACTGGCTCAGAGCAGGGAGAAAATGCTAAGAACTCAGCCATACCTTGTTAGCATAGGGCTTATGAGCCATTCTGAAGCTCAGCTTTCTCCTCTGCAAAATGGGATTAATACGACACTTCAGTTGGATTGTTGAGAGAAGTCAATAACATAATGCGTCTGAGAAGCCACAACAATCAAACGGAATTGAGAGGAGCAACGCTGGGCACTTACAAGGGTGGAGCTTTGCAGTAGTGGATACAAATCTGCCTCTGTCTGCAAGAACTCTTTGTGTCTGCATTCCCCGACCCTTGTAGACCAAGGCAGGTTTGAAAATATCCACTACTGCAAGGCTTCTTCCAGAACTAGAAAGCTTCTTTATTGTCCAGATTTCTTTATCTCTGGACTGTGAAGAATTCCTCTTATAACTGAAATCCAGCTAAACTATCAGAGCTGAGATCCGTCACTGTTCCTCTTTGCTTTGTAGGGTTCATGTAAGTTTAAGATTTGCCTTGTCTTTGATATGTAGCTGTGGAACTTTGGAGAAGGGAGAAGTTGTATGCAGCTCTACCAGCTGACCAGGGCATCACAAAAGCCCCCACATCTCTAGTTAAGAGCTCTTTGGGATAAAATAATCAAATTGGGAAGGGGGAGTCAATTGTTCAGGCTTCCTTCCTTATGAGGCTTGATAAGGCAGCCACTGCTTATGGAGGGACAAAGGTGGCAGTGATGATGGGAGAGACTGAACTGGCACAGCGAAAGACTGCCAGGTGCAGATGAGCTAGCCACTATAAAATTCATGAAAACATTTTCTCCTCCAGGCAGGATTGAAGACACTGCATTGCCAGTCCGCAAGATGGTAGGGGCATCACGTGGTCAGAAACTACTTCCATGAATTCAACAGCCAGGCTAGTAGCCTATACTGTCTACAGTCTTTACCATGTCACCTAGGCAACCCCAGTCAGCTGCAGCTCCTGGAGCAACGGGTGCAGTAATACATGAGGTCTAAGTTTACATGAAAGTTTATTTCTCACTTATGTAAAATTCAATCAATCAGCAGCAGATAGGGGAGGGGGGGTTCTGCTCCATGCAGTCATTCAGGCATCTAGGCATCTCTATCTCCTCTCTCCAGGGAAAGATAGAAAGAGAGGATTGCAGAGGAGGCTTTCTGCCCAGACCTGGAAGGGGCACACATTTCCATCTACCTTCCACTAAGTCATATGGCTCCATCTAGATGCAAGGAGGTCTGGGAAAATATTGTCCCTAGCTAGGCAGCTGCTTCCCACTAACACCTACACTGTGGAAAAAGAGCAAGATTAATGGGGGCCATTAGCCTTCTCTGCCACACTGCTTAATGTGCCATTGGAAAATAAACTGTTTGCCAAAGACAAATGCTGGAATTGTTGAAACAGCCAAGAGCAATACCTACGCAGAGTAGAAAGAATCTCAGAAGGTCAGGGATAGTTTATAGTCCTTCTACATGCATCTCCAGCATCACTCAATCACACAATTTCAGAGCTGGAGGAAGCTTTGGAGTTCCTCTAGATTTAAATCCTCATACTGTAAGTCAGGAAAATGCAGCTGGCCCTGAGAAGGAATAGGACTTCGTGAAGATCACAAGCAAACCAGTGGCCAAGCTGGGACAGAACCCAGGTCTCCACGCCCCTGGCCTGGCTCTTGGCACCACATCTTGTGACAGAGTAGACCCACTTAAGGGTACAATAATTTGACTCTTTTGTCCCTGAAAAGTTGAGAATTGATTTAGTTTTAGATTTACTTTAACTCCAAGAGAATGAGGTACTCAATATTTGGGAGGTGTTTATTTGGGTACCACGTCTGCTGAAAAAGAAACAGAGGGAAGACTAGAATGACAAGTCCAAACCTGCCTCCACCCTGCAGACAATATCCCCATGTTACTAGGGTCCCTTGAAGAGCAAATTCTGTGGCCCCAAAAGTTCAGGGAATAAGAGTTGAGGATAAAGAAGGGGGAAACATCCTATCTCAGCAACAGTGCTGTCAGCAGCCACTTGGAAGAGAGGGGCCGATGAGGGTCTAAAGATGGGCACCTCTGCTCTAGCGGAATGTTGCATCTTTGGCCAATGTCTCATGATGCTGCAAGCAGGACCAATTGTGAGAAGTGAAGCAGGCAGCACAGCCTTTTGGACTGAGCCTCCGGCTCCAGGGGGTGTTAAATTTTGGCTGCTATTAAACAGCAGACTTGGTGAATGAGCAAGGTGAGGCTTTGTCACAAATATTGATTTTGACCTTGAACCACAGGGTCCTACTGTGAGTGGAGAGATTGCTCAGGACCCCGACACTGCTGCCCACCTGGCTTTGTGTATCACCTGCTGCCAACCCTTCCCCCGCCACGTCTGCCCAGACCCTCCCTTTGGCATTAGGGATGGAGCACATGGCTGCCCCCATGGGGTCACTGCAATTGGTTTCCAGAGCCTCATCCCTGGCAGACCCCACTCCTACCCTTCCATAACCCCCTTCAGTGCTGGTCAGGTGGTGCTGACCTGCGTGAACTTGGGTGTTAAGCAGATATCAGGGTCCCAGGTATCTAGCCTTCCACTCCAAAGCCTACCTGGTAAAGGATTGTGAAGGAAGCAGACTGCAGTAACCCCACAAAACAGGCCACTTCCCTGTCCCAAGAAGCCCTCCTAGCAATAACCAGCAGGTTTTGTCTTCTGCAGCCCACTTCCTCTGCCTCCTTATTAACCATAGCTAACTTTCCTAATTAACTACACAGCTCCTACCAACAAGTTTGCCTCCGGATGGCAAATTTGCCAGCATTTAGGGTGAATCAAACATATTTACTTTTCAGATGTTAGGGGTTTGATAAAATCCATAATGCCTTTGGCCTCAAACCCTCTTCCTATTAATTATTAAACCCTTGTGTGTTTCAAGGGTAATTGAATCCATGTTTCTAATTAGTTTACACTTAATTCATCAGAACAATTTTTAAAGGTCTGATGGATGTCCCAATAAGCCTCATGGGCAGTTTAATGAATCTTTATTTAAAAAGAAATTGGACACACACCAAACTGTTAACAGCGGTTACCTCTAGGGAGCAAGGCTGGGACAAGGGCCTGGGAAAGGAGGCAGGTGCATTTTTCTCACTCTATATACTGCTGACCTTCTTAAAGCAGAAAATACCTATTACATTTTCTATTTTAGAGAAACTGCTTAAAAAGGAAAAAGGAATGGATTTTTAAAAAGGAAATTGAATGAATGAATGCAAATAAATCCCAAGCAGTGAAAAGGCATTTTGGTGTAGTAGGGAAAAGCCTTGTTTCTGGCTCTAGGGGATCCCTTGCCCCCCCCCCTCCTTTAGCCACTGTGTTAGTCCATTCTTGCATTGCTGTAAAGAAATACCTGAGACTGGGAAATTTATAAAGAAAAGTGGTTTAATTGGCTCACAGTCCCACTGGCTATAGAGGAAGCACGATGCTGGCATTTGCCCGGCTCCTGGGGAGGCCTTAGGAAACTTACAACCATGGCATAGGAAAAAGGGGGAACAAGCACATCACATGGCAAAAGCAGGAGCAAGAGAGATAGGGGAGGTGCCCCACACTTAAATGACCAGATCTCGTGAGAACTCATTCACTATCGTGAAGACAGGACCAAGAGGATGGTGATAACCATTCATGAGAAATCCACCCCTATGATCGAATTACTTCCCACCAGGCCCCACCTCCAACATTGGAGATTACAATCCAGCATGAGATTTGGGCAGGGATACAGATCCAAACTATATCAGCTATTTGACAGCTTAGAGGCCTTACGCAAAGGGAATTAATACCACCCACCTCCTAAGGGTGTTGTTGAATTATTAGAAAACATGTACAATGTCTATTTAAAACCTTTCAGTATGAACCATCTTTTTTAGATATGTATTGAGTTCCTCAGCAGGGCATACAGGGTCCCTGGTGGAGCTGGCCTGGGCCACTGCTCCACCTTCCCACTATAATCCAGCCAAAGTGAACCTACTCATTGTCATTCTGCACCTCACCTTTCTCTTACTTTTGCCTAGACCTATGCACATACTATTTCTTGGCTCAAAACACTCCCATCCCTCCTTCCACTCTCTATTAGGGATCTCTTCCTCCAGAGAGCATTGATTCACTCTCTCCATAAGTATTCGTTTAGCACCCACTATATGCCAGGCTCTCTGTTAGGCCCTGGAGAGCTACAATGAAAAGTAAAGAGCTACAATAAAAAGTAAAGAGTAAAGAGAAACAGTTCTTGTCATCAAGGAGCTTACAGCCTTGTGCGGTAGATGGGCATAAATGAAGTAGACACACACACACGTAAAACCACAAAGGGTGAATGCACGGTAATCTGAGCAGGTATCACAGGAGGGGTTTGACCAGGTTGTGAGGAAAGGGTGTCCCTGGGCAAGGAAGGGACAACTGAATTATTTGAGGAATAAGTAAGGGATAACTAAGCAAAGGGGGCAGATGGAGGGGGTTCATCCCAGACCTCCAGATGAGCATCCACAAAGATCTCCCCCAAGGCTAGATCAGGTTCCCCAGTCATAGCACTTATAGCCTGATTATTTAACTGTCTCCCTAAAGATATCTTGAGTTCCTTGAAGGCAGAAGCTGTCTTGTTAACTGTCGTATCTCCGACACCTGGCATTCCTGGTAGGCATTCAATAAATATAGAATAAATTTCCATGACAGCATGAACACATGTGTCCAGCATGGTGGCTGGAACATAGTAGCTGTTCGGTGTCCTCATTCCTTTGTTCTCCTTTCCAGTGTCCTCACTCTGTTTCAATCTTAAACAAAGACTTTTCCCTCATCCTCACAGGTCCTCCCAGCCTCCTCCTGCCCACAAGAGCACATTCCCAGAGGGGTTCTGGGGAGCGGACCCTTCAAGGACATCCCTATTGATGTGCAAGGCACACCTTTTAAGGAATCCAACAAACAGGTCCTTTGGGGGCCTCTGCTGTGATACATATTCATAAGAAGACAGTAAATCTGGCAAATTTGTGGATTTTTACAACTTCCAAACAGGTGTCTAATGCCAGTTGAGTGAAATCTGCAACTAGCTCCAAATGACTAAAACTACATTGCACCTTAGGCTGATGACAGCATGTGTATTGCCAGTAATTGAGGGAACGAGTTGTAGTGTTTCCCATAACTTGAGCCCAAATGTCTAAATTAAGAGATGTTTAGCTGTGCTTAACTGGTGCAGTCATCACCAGTACCCTATAAACCCTTCAATATACAGGATGCAGTTTATTAGCAGTGTCTTCATAGATTATGTTTGCTCGTGTCCCATTAGAAAACTTTATTCCACATTAAACTGCAACGCAATAGGATGTTTGCCAGCATGGAGAGGCCATCTAATTGTGCAAAAGCAGAGACGTGGGGATTGTTTCAGTACTTCATCCAGACAGAGCTGACACTGCATTATCTGGAAGGTTCTTTGTTCTTTCCTTGCTAATTTCCAAACTCCTACAGGCTCCCGGCCTTCAGGACCAGCTCCTACTCCCGTTCCCCACCCTGATCCATTAGGAGAAGAGTCTGATCAGCTTCTATTGTAAATTTAATTTGAAGCAGCCAGACGCTGCCTTCTGGCACCCTGGGATGTGGCTGCTTGTGAATAGCTCCAGATGAAATGTGAGATGCTTTCAAGGAGATGGCTATGAATTCCTGGTAGAGAAAGGGAGTCACCGGGAGATGAATAGCATCTGCATACAGAGCAAGCTGTGCGCAGTGTGTCTATTGGCACCTTTTCATCAATGATGCCAGGTGCAGCCGCCAGTACACAGCATCAGTGAGAAGTTCCCATTTTGCTGAGGAGGAAACTGAGGCTTGAATGGGTTGACTCACTTGCCCAAGTTCACAGACATAGAAAGAGGATGAAAACCCAGGTATGTCTTATGCTAAAGGTATGAACCTCTCAAATCAATCCACCTCGGGGTTTTTCAACCTCAGCTTTACTGGCATTTGGGGTCAGATAATTCTTTACTGTAGATAGCTGTGCTGTGCATTGTGGGATGATGTTTAGCAGAATCCCTGGCCTCAACCTAGTAGATGTCATCAGCACCTCTCCACTTGCAGTTGGGACAACCACAAATTTCTCCAGATGTGGCCAAATGTCCCCCAGGGGACAAAAGTGCCTTCAGTTGAGAACCACTGCTCTACCTCATGACTCACAAATGTATTATTTTGTCTTTTTGCTAAATTGTACTTTCTAATTTTCCTACAAATGCACAAGTATTCCTTTTGTTTCTATCTCATCATAATTAAAGCAGTTTATATACTGTTTTAATTTAATCTTGATCAACCAACCTATAAGGCAGATCTTGATATACTCCCTTTATCAATTAGGACACTGTGGTTAAGAGTGAAAGTGACTTGCCAATGCTATGCAGCTAGGAAGGAGCTAGAGATCAAACTCATGTCGTCTACTGGCAAGACTGGTGTATATTCCACTGTGTGGCTCTGTTACAGCAAAGCAAAAAATAAAAAATAAAAAAGAAGGCTTGACTCCCAGCCTTAAGGAGCTTAGAATCTAATAGGAGGAAAGCTCATTGCTCACAACACAATCCAGGAGGAGGCAGCTGGAGAAAGGTGAGATTAAAGCGGGCTGGGATTGGGGTTAGGTGGGTAACGTTTCAGCCTTTTGTTGGAATGCATCCATAAAGAAAGAAGACCAGAGTGTTGGAGAGAAGAGGAGAAAAGAGAGATGCCTTAAAAATGCAATGAGGACTGTAATCCCAGCACTTTGAGAGGCCGAGACGGGCGGATCACGAGGTCAGGAGATCGAGATCATCCTGGCTAACACGGTGAAACCTCGTCTCTACTAAAAATACAAAAAACTAGCCGGGCGAGGTGGTGGGCGCCTGTAGTCCCAGCTACTCGGGAGGCTGAGGCAGGAGACCGGCGTGAACCCGGGAGGCGGAGCTTGCAGTGAGCTGAGATCTGGCCACTGCACTCCAGCCTGGGTGACAGAGCGAGACTCCGTCTCAAA